>NC_080162.1:172618991-172751313 GCF_950295315.1 Erinaceus europaeus | reverse complement strand
GAAAGGGCAAAAAAAAAGGAGGGAAAAATGGCTACCACCAGGAGCAGTGGTTTCCTAGTATGGGCACCAAGCCCTGGGCAATAGCCTTAGTGGCAATAATTTTTAAAAAATTAAAATTTCTAAAATACTTAATATTTTCAGCTTTTACCAAAAGTGGTTCATACCAGATAACTACTTAACAACCTCTGTCCTCTTACAACAGGACACCTACATCTTTCTATATTAACATGCTACCACATGCAGAGTCTAGACCTTAGCATTGGGAATTTTAGTAACTGAATTAGTAAATATATGTACAGCTAGCTACAGGATTAACTTTACATATAACATCTATTTGGTCCTCTCTCTCAAATAAAATTAATTAAAAAAAAAAAAGAACAATAAAAGCACCCAGATTCAAACCCAAGACTTTTGATCTTAAAGCCCATGCTTATTTACTTGCTTAACTATCTTCCTAATGTTCTCTCCACCCTCTCCCAAGCTCTCCTCCCCCAGAGTCCTTTGTACTGATGCAATAGCTTTTTTTTTCCCTAACAGCTTTTCTCCTGGACCCTATTCATTCTATACCTAGAACATCCCACTAGTGACCTCATAGTTGCAATGTTGTCTGATTATATTTTACATGATGTTCCAGCTGTGAGACAAAGAATGAACAAGTACTTTACTGCACACATCCATGACATTCAAATTTTATCATATTATGCATACCTGATGAAAGCTGCACATAATATATTTTACTTTACAAATTACACAATTACTTATAAGGGCAATATAAAATTGTAATTATAATATTAAACTTCCAACACTTACCTGTGTACAAAGTTAGTTGTTCCATCGATAGGGTCAATGATCCATGTGGGACTGTCAGTTAAGTGACTTTTTTCCCCAGCTGCCACAGATTCCTCGCCAATGAAACTAAAGAATGGCAAACTTCAAATCTTTCTGTAGCTTTCAATAATGTTTAAATATAAACAATGTCATACCATGGAACTTTATACATCACATTTTTTTTCTCTTGTTCCTTTTGCCTTCAAACTGATAGCAAGAAAGCTCTGAAAATTTTTCTCCAATGCGAAGTCATGGAAAATATCAGAATTCAATACTTCTAGTATTGTAACACCAGGGCACACATTTCCTCACATACACACCACCACACACACCCCTAAAAAGGGCATTTATTGAAGATTAGAAGTTATAACTGTATTTCATATTCCTCTCCTTAAAAGCCAGCACCTAGGGCAGGGGCACACCCAGTTGAGCACACATATCACCACACGCAAGAAACTAGGTTCAAGTCTCTGGTCCCCATACGCAGAAGGAAGGCTTCATGAACAGGGAAGCATTGCTGCAGGTGTCTCTCTTTGTCTACCTTTCTATCTTCCCCTTTCCTCTCAATTTCTCTCCATCGTAACAAAATAAAGACAAAAAAAAAAATAGAAGTCATTGGAAGCAGTGGATTTGTCATGTAGGCACTGAGCACAAGCAATAACCCTAGTAGGGAAAGAAAAAAGAAAAACAAAAAAAAGGAGGGCCAAGTGTTGGTGCACACACAAACACACACACATACACACAGCAAAATCTGGGTTTAAGCTCCCAGTCTCTACCCACAGGGGGTAAGTTTCATGAGTGGTGAAATAATGCTGCAAATTTTTCTCTCTCCCTCCTTCCTTCTATCTATCTATCTATCTATCTCTTCACTCTCAATTTGTCTCTATCTAATAACAACAACAATAATAATAATAAGGTAGCACCTAGCTCTCCTGTCTTGAGTATCATTTCTAACCAACAGAACATGGCATTAATGACTGCAGTTTTGGAGGCCTCACTCACAAAATGGTACCTTATTCACTCTTTCTCCTTCACTCTTCCTCTCTTGACCTGAAGGAAGCCAGGAGTCATGCCATAAGCTGCATTATAAACAAAATTATACAGCAAGGAACTCAGGGAAGTTGCCAACAGACAAACCCTGAGGAAGTGAGCATCGCAACCTCTCATAACTAAATAGTCTCTTCCATCCAGTTGAATCGTGAGAAGATTGCAGCCCTGACAGTTTGACCATAACATTATGAGACTGGGAACAGAACAATGCAGCTAAGTTATTCTCATATTCCTGACTCTAGGAAACCCTAAGACAGTAAATGTGTTGTTTACCACAGGTAAACAGTGCAATTTCCAAGATAATTTGGTGTCAGCAACAACAACAAGAAAGTAAATCATCTACCAATATTTCTGTATATAATATACTTTCTTAAAACATGCTTTGCCATAAATCTCAGTGAATTTTGCAAATAGTATTTGAGTTCACTTTCTTCTTTCCTACTCTATTTTTCTCCACTTTATTAAACACTGATCTGCTGTTGCATTCCTCTTTTATCTCCTTTCCCTTAGCTGCACACATTTTATTGAGAAGAAGCATATATAGCCACAGTTTCAAATATTTTTCCTGGTCAATGGCAAAAACTCCAAACATGTTCAATGGAATGACCAGAAGAAAAAAAAGTAGAGAATGATGGTGTTAAATCTTTAAAATAATGACTTTTTTTTTTTGTACTTGTGTGTCTATAAAAACGCTAATTTTAGTAGATGCTCTTTAATTCCCTAAAGTTACCACCATTCTCTCACATAAAGACGTTGGCAGTACAGAGAATAAAATTACACACACACACACCTGTATCTATAGTAGATATTAATTATGTTGGCGTCCCAATATCCACACATTCCTCAAACTATCCCTTGTTTGCCGTTCCCTGGTTGTTTGAGCTTGGACAAACATCGTTGGTCCAAGTGTTGTTCCTGCCCAGTATTTGGAATCTCGATTTAAGGATGTAAATATACTCAAAACAAGCAGAATCAAGGTTGAGGCTGCCAACAACACCCAAAGCAATCCTCCTGTGGTTTATCGCTCTGTCTTACTCCCTGGTTTCTGCCTCAGTCAGACGGCCCAACGCTTCCCAAATAAATTCCTTCCCAGCTAAAATTAACTCAAGTCAATTTCTGTGTCAACATCGAAAATGAAATAAATACCTGTGTGATGGATACTTTTCCTTTATGGAAGAGAGAAGCATTTTTTCAACTTTCTGATCAGTAACAGTTACCAAATCCGCTGGAGAACTTTTAATCATTACATTCACTTCATTTTTCAGAGCTTCACAAACCACCTAGAAAGATATTTTTTGGTAAACAAATAGAATAAGAATAAGTAACTCTAAAGCAAGCTAAATGATAAAACAGGAATGGTCTACAATATTAAATCTATCTTAGATAATTTTTTAAAAATATCTTTTTTGGACTGAGTGGTGGTGCACATGGAACTGGGCCCCCACCTGAAGTGGGAAGCTTCAGGGACAGTGAAGCAGTGCTGTAGGTATTTCTCTTTATCTCTATTCTCCCTACCTCCCCCTCCTCTATTTCTCTCTGTCTCTATCCAATCAATAAATATATTTTCAAAATCATATCATCTTAAATACTATTTTAAATTCATAATTGTCACCACAGAGGCTTAATGACATAGAATTGGAGTACTCAATGTACTGAAGTGCTTCGGCAAAATGAAAACAATGCAGTTTAGTTAAAATATGTCTCTTATTTAATAATGTAACACACTATCCATAATCACCATATTACAGAAGATAAAATTCTAGTTTATACCTCTCCAGCTTGTCTTGCGAGGGTTACTGCAAAATCCATGCATTCTTGCCAAGGGTCAGCCATCTTCTGGAGAGATTAACAAATATCAGGACAAAGCAGTCAGAAATCTTGAAAAGTCTTAATTACAGAATAGTTTATTCACAAAATATTTTCATTCAGGATTCACCATCTTTCTGATTCTAGAGTTTTTTTGTTTGTTTATTTAAGATTCACTTGTAGATCCGTTTAAAAACTTTGCTTAACCTAAATTATATTACCTCTATCATGGAAACATTTCCATAACAAAAGGTGTTGTGTAAAACTATCTCTCAAAGGATCCATATCATATCACATTATTACAAATAACTGTAGTAGGGAGTCGGCGGTAGTGCAGCGGGTTAAGCGCACATGGCATGAAGCGCAGGGACCAGCCTAAGAATCCCTGTTCAAGCCCCCGGCTCCCCACCTGCTGGGGAATTGCTTCACAGGCGGTTAAGCAGATCTGCAAGTGTCTATCTTATCTGTCTTATCTGATAATTTACCCAATATTATAAAGACAGATGATATAGACTTAAACTCACTCCTGATTTTAAAGTTTACTGCTTTATCACTGAAAATTCCAAGATTAAAAATTAATAATAATAAATTTTATCTCACTGAGTTTCAGAGGAAAACAAAGTATTTTTTTTGTGTTGAACAGTCCATCTTTCCATAGACTTCAGAAGAGAAGACTAAAATAACTCCCAGTGATTTAGATACACTCTAGAATATGTACCTAACACAGGGGAAACTCTTTAAGCTGTCAGACTGTGGCAACTACTATGAAGCAACTTTAATTTTGTCTTCCTTATAACAGAAAATAGCTGACACTGAGCTTCACCTTGAAGACAGCTCAATATCCCTGACATAGGGTTCACTATATTGGAAAGGGGACAAAGGGGTGTGGGGAAGAGGACAGAGGTATATGAGGAACAAACACAGAACTGTTTCTACTTTGTTATTTCTTTTAATATAAAAATTTAAAACATATTTAAAAAGGAGCCACCTTCTGATTTTTAGAGGTACTACTTTGCAAGTTTTAAAAACTTCCAAACTCTATTTTCTATTTTTTTTTAACCACCAGTCTTTTTATCTATGTCTAATAGATGCTCTCAGAATGTTTTTACCAGAAACTTTGTTTAAGACACTAATATGTCTGCCTTCTTAACAGCCTTGATAATAACAACTAAACTCTTTAACATCTATTCCAAAACTTTCCCTTTCCTACACAGATGATGCTCCCAGACATTATTACTGGTTTAATCCTTTGAAAGTTATGTGCTAAATACCATTTATATGTTGTGAACAACATCATGAATGATGTTGAGGAAAAAGTCACATGGTTAACGCTTATTCTCTAGTTGGGAAGCAGATATTAATTAACAGAATCAGAGGATGACAAGATAGCTTACTTGGGAGCCTGGAAGGGTGCTTGCTTCCTTTTCATGCTTTGTCATGCTCCCAACACAAGTTCTATCCCCTGGATATCCCAGTACTATAGTGCTGAGGGAAGCTCCCATGCTGTGATCCTCTCTTTTTTTTCTCTCTCTCTCTCTCTGAAAACAAATCAGTCTGGAGTAGTGGAAAAAAAGAAAGAAAGAAATGCAAACTATGAGCAGGACTCATAGTTTGACCTTGTGGTACAACAGTAGCATGTTGACCTTGTGGTACAACAGTAGCATGTCTGACTCCAGAAATGCAAACTATGCAAAGTCACAAATGTTAAAAAAAGGTTAAGCACAATGAGAAGGATATAGCATGGGAGTTCATACCTGTCTTAGGAAACAGGTAATGTTTTTCTGAGGACATAATTAAATCAAGATGCCAAGGACAACTAACTCAGCTACAGGATATCCAGTAAAGGAAGAAAGTAAGAGTGACAGCTTTGAGATCAAGGGAAACTGGAAGGAATGACACTTAAATAGTATTGATCAGTCCTGTGCAATGAATTAGTTATATATATATATATATATATATATATATATATATATATATATATATATATATGAATGGCCACTGAATAGAGTAGACTAGAGGGTTATGTCAATATGATTAGATCTTCAAGGAAGGTAGTTCAGAGATTTAGATTCAGGATGCTATAGTACAGAGAAGATCTGATGGTTCCCTTTAACCTTCAGGGGAGGCAGAGAAAAATACTAAATTGTAACGTTGAGAGAATCAAGAGAAGAGATGCTTGCTGTGGGAGGTAAATTTAAAGGGCCTTAGGAACAGATCAACTGAATACAGAATGAAGACAGAGGGGTAAATTTAATGATGTCAAGATTTTCCACTTAAGTTTGTTAAGTTTGGGGTTTTGGGGGGAAAGGTGTGAAGATCAAGAGATTAATTCATGGATAATGCGGGTGTTTGTGAAAGCAAAGGGCAACGTCAAATTAAGCAGCTGAATATATGAATCTAGAACTCAGAGGAGAGGTCCATCATCTGAGCAGGAAGCAACTCAGTCTTGAGTGTGAATGGCATTCTTGGGAGCAAAGGCACACTGAGGACACCTTGGTCTGGAAAAGCCCTTAATACACTACAAGTAACTCTTAGAGCATTCACAATGTCCCTTAAGATCAGCTCATTTGGGAGCAGCGGTAGCACACCTGGTAGAGTACACACATTACAGTGTACAAGGTCCCAGGTTCAAGGCCTGGAACTCCACCTTCATGGGGGAAGCTTCTAGAGCAGTGAAACAGTGCTACAAGTATCCCTCTCTCTCTCTCTTTTAAATTTTTTTTGTATTTATCTTTATTTATTTATTCTCAGCCAGAAATTGAGAAGGAAGGGGGTGATCGAGAGGGAGAGAGACAGAGAGACACCTACAACACTGCTTCACCACTCGCAAAGCTTTCCTTTTGCAGGTGGGGGCAGGGGGCTGGAACCTGGGTCCTTGCTTATTGTAACATGTGCACTCAACCAGGTGTGCCCTGGTTGATATATATAATCTGATCATCTGGGCTGGCAAGACAATTCACTTAGATAGTGCTCCTGCTTTGTAATTGGCATCGATTAGGTTGGAACCTGGCCCTTACTATGAAGGAAGCTTCAGTGCTGTAGTGTCTTTCTGTCTCTCATCTGAAAAAGAGTCATCCTGCAATAATGAAGCCAGTGATTAAAAAAAAAAAAAAAATCTGGTCATTTGTGTAACTTAGCATTGACTCTACTTCTTGATAGAACAAATCACATTTTATTACCTTTATTTTCTCAGGAACATTTTCATTAACATTTAACCTTAAACATTTTCAATTATTTCTGCTTTGGGCACAACCATCCTAAAGGTGAGGGAAATGTCACCTTTCTTTTTGCCACCTGTTCCCTGCAGCGCGATTGCAGGCAGCTAGCTCAACGGACCTTCAGTGGAATGGGAAGACAGTATAAGGGTTATGCAAACGGCTTCCATGCCTGAGACTCCCAGGTCCCAGGTTCAGGACCCAGCTGCAGTACTGTGGTCTTTCCTTTGTAGCTCGCTCTCTCTGTGTTTCTGTCTCTGTCTTTCTCTCAAAATAAAAGGGGGAGGTACTTCGCGACCCCGAGAATATGCCAGGTCTGATTTATCTTGGGGACGGAAGAATGAAAAGGGGAAAACTATTCTACGTGAGCAGCTACAAGAGTTCAATGAGGTCGCCTAGGCAGAACTGGCAGACAAGGCTGACTTCGCTGCTGTCACCGGGCGGGGGCGGTCAGGACCCCCAGGCCGGGATGAGGCTGCAGAGACCGCGGCCTCGCTCCCAGGGCACCGACCCCACCCCCCCACGGCGGGCTGCGCCCTCCCACTGCGGCCGCCGAGAGCCAGGAGCCACCCCACGCCGGCCCACGCCAGCAGCGCCCGCAGAGCTCACCTGCAGGCCGGGGTCGGGTCGGGTCGCTGAACGCAGGTTTCACCTGGGGAAAAGGGCTTCAGTCTCCTTGGAACACAGGATAGATCGCTGCTCAGGTCTTCCGGAGAAAGAGGATGAACACTCCGAGAGGAAGTCCCGCCTTGATGACCCGCCCACGGAGGCGTGGCTCCTCCCAAGCCCCGCCCTCTGTGGAGCTCCGCCCCGAAGTGCACTCTTAGTTCCTTCCTTCCCTGCCTTGTTCCACCCATCCAGATTTTGCTTTTATTTCAACTCTGGTTTCTTCTGTATATTTTTTAATTATATATTTTTCTTCATTTCTGCCATCCTTTCGTTTGCCTTCCATTTTCCCACTTTTCTTTCTCCTTTTCTCTCCTGGATTTCATACTACCCTTAAGAAAAGGTGGAAGGTAGATAGTGTGATGGTTATACAAAGAGACTCTCATGCCTGAGGCTCCAAAGTCCCAGGTTCAGTCCTCAGCATCACCATAAACCAGAACTGAGCAGTGCACTGGTGAAAAAAATAAATTAAATAAAATTTTTTTTAAAAAGAAATACACACTGAAGGTATTTCAGTTTTGCAACTTTCATATGCTGGGAACTATATAATTTAGTAACCCTATAATAAATATTGGGTAGATAGAAAAATGATGGGCAAAGTCAACTACCCCTAGTCTTAATTCATTTGCTTTCCAATTTTTGAGGACTTACCATGCTTCAGGCAATTGTTTTTATGTACATTACTTTCACTTAGACATTGTAGAAGTTCCATGAGAAAAGTATGATTAGCTTCTTACAGATGAGGAAGCTAAAGTTCTGAGAAGTTACTTGTACTCCGGTTACAAAGCAAAAGAGTGCAACGTGCTAACTCCAAAGTCCAAACTCAGACAACATATGACGCTATGAGGTTGCATTTTATGTCATGTAAAGATTAGTCCATGGTCTTTAAATCATTTTTCTCTTCTTGAAATAGCAAGTTTGACATTGTGGTATATATAGTCTTGCCAATTTAAAGTATACAGCATCATCCCACAGGTAGAATACGTTTTAATCACAACAGGACAAAGGAAGCAGGTTATTCGGTTCCTTCTTTTAAGTGGTTAGTTTCTTTAGTTTGATTCAAAGACAGCGTGTTGTCACCAGCCAGTTGTAAATCAAAGTATTCTCAAAGACGAATGATTTCAACTGTCACACCAATTCTCAAATGTTACAAAGTCAGAACTCTTGTCTTCATTATTCTAAAGAATGTTTTAAGTGTCTTATTTGAACACATGTTTATCAAATGGTGCTTGTGTTTTGATGATTGAAAAAATAACAACTTTATAGATCAGTCTTTTGGTCAAATTTTGCCAACTACATAGTGACAATTTTTTATTCATAACCCAGTGAAATTTTCCAGACATTTGCAGAACTGTCACCATAGTCTTCTTGAAACAGACTGGGAGTATGGATCAACTTGCCAATGCCAATGTTCAATAGTCAAGCAAATACAGAAACCAGACCTTCCACCTTCTGCACTCCATAATGATCCTATGTCCATGCTCCCAGAGGGATAGAGACTAGGAAAGCTTTCAAGGGAGGAAATGGGATATGGAGTTCTGGTAGTGGGAATTATATGGAAATGTACCCCTCTTATCCTATGTTCTTGTTGATCATTATTAAGTCAATAAAAAAAATAAAATGAAGATGGTCACAGGACATCACAGTACTGAAAACAACATGGATACTCGACAAAAAGTCAAGTAAGGGTGAAAAATAGGTCACTTAACCTATTAGTGAGTAGTTTTACCATGTGCATGACCCAGGTTTGAGAACAACACTCACTGCATCTTAGGAAGAATTAACGCTGTGTTTTTTTTTTTTGTTTTTCCCTCTCTGCCTATGTACTGAAAGAGAGGAAAGACAGAAGGAAGAGAGGAAGGAAGGGAGGGAGGGAAACAAATATTTTATTCCTTCCAATCAAGACCATTTCAAGTTTCTGCCTATAAATAAACGGGAAATCTAGTCTCCAATATCTTTCTACAAACCTGAGCTACAATTTCATAATTGTTCAAATAATTCAGAACCCCCACCACCACCCATCATCCCTACACTCTTAACTGGTCATTCTCTTTTCAAATGTCTGCCTGAAAGAAAAATGAAGAATTCTCTAGTGTACAGGAAGGTCTATAGCTCAGTTCCAGTTTTTGCAGTATTGTACACTGGTATCATGCAATCCCAAAGACTTTTGTCTGATGTTATGAATGGTTTAGGTGGTTTCTGAGAATTTGGTATTTGGTGCATTGCTATTGGTTTCCCAAAGGAGCAACTTTTAAAGAAATAGTCACATCTGACATCATTTCCCCCTCAATTCCAAAGACCATCTGTCATGCAAAAGTAATTGGGAGGTTGAGGTTGAGGGTGAGAGTGAGGGTGAAGGTATGTTCAATCTTAGCACACATACTGTCATGACAAAACTTGTTCTATAGCTTGATGTCCAGGTCACTAATATAGACTACCCTAATGGGGACTTCTTGGATGACCTTCAATATCATTTCTGGCTGGGAGACTTTTCATTCATCAGAGCATTCTAGTTGTCTTCTAAACATCAAAATGGAAGAGAAATGAGATCTAATGCCCCAGATATCTTCCCTAGACACTTAACTACCCAAGCAGGTGTTTCTGAGGAAGAATCGCCTTTGTCAAGACACAAAGTTAGCTGGGCATCCATCCTCAAGGGCAACAACAGGTGAGTAACTGCCCTATATTTGAATAGTAAAGAGAGAGCACCAGTATGATTCTTTACCCAGCAGTCTTGGGTATATTGTGAACTCTACTTAGTTTTAGGGGTTGACTTATTTTGAATGGCATAAAATAAAATCATATCCCCAGATGCAAAGACTCTCTTGGTTCATTTGTTTGATTATAAATGATAAAATTTATATACATAATGTATAGATCTGTAGGTAATTAAATGTGGAATCGCTAGTAAATTGAACAAGATTTTATACGTTGCTATAACACAGCATGGAATTGCAGAGAGAATTTTTATTTTTAGAACAATGTATCACAGTACAGGGGGAGAGAATATTTCCTTCTACACTTTTAGGTTTATTAGGAGATCTAATAATTAAATTGGTATAAGGTAGATTAATATTAATAGAGAGGCATCAATGATACGAATCCAAAGGGCAAGAACAAAAAAAAAAATTAAATGCTACTCTGAACCCAGAACTCTGAAAGGGTAATTCATAAGAAGATAAGTGCAGGTATTTATTATAAGAAGATAAAAGCAGGCAATTAGATGACATTCAAAACAATTTTTCTTTTTAGTAACTTGCCTTCTGAGCCAAACTCCCTGTCTAAATTTTCTAGGTAACTGAGTGATAAGTTTTTCTCAAGCTTACTGGTTTTTGATTGAGTTCAATACAAAATTACTACCTATCAAAGTGGTATCTTTTTAGAGTGACATTTTCTGAACCCATTCAAAAAAAGTGTTATGCTTTTAAAAATGTGATTCATTTAACAGATAAAAGCAACCCAGGCACCCCCACATACACAGCACCTGTTCTGGAGATACAACCCAAGGTCTCATACATGCAAGTTGATCGCACCACCTGCTGAGCCACCTTCCTGACCTCAGAAACATGCTTATTAAGGGTTGAAAATGAACATAAGTGGGACTGGGGAGACAGCATAATGGCTCCAGATTCAGTTCCCAGCACCACCATAAGCCAGAGCTGAGCAATGCTCAGGTTAAAAAAAAGAAGAAGAAAAGAAAAAGAAAAGAGAGAGAGAAGGAGAACTGACCTACTTCTCTACTTCTGGATTTCTTTCCCAACTAAGCATAGCTGTGTAAAGTAGTTGATAGGAAGCCAACTAAGTAGAATGGCTTGTGTAATATGAGTATTTTCATACTTGTCCAATTTAGATAAATCTCATTACGTAAAAATCTTAAGTTTTCCACAATTCAGCACCTACTCATGTAACATGGTTTCACTCTATTTATGAAGAAAAATATCAGCTGATATTGAACAAAATTATACATATATCTGGTATCTTTATACTTTGTTTCAAAGTTTTCAAGAATTTAACCATAATGTTAAGTGAAACTTACATAGTCTTACTCTGCATGAATATTTACTAAAGACCTATCATAGATGTCCTTTCTGTAATTACTTGGAATCTATCATATTCACTATGAGTAATAAATTTTCTTTTATTACTGTTTCCCTTTTACATAATGAACTAGCATATTCAAATCCAACTCTACAAAACACTTCATAATCAATACAGTTGACAAGTATTTTCCTTTCTTTGAACAATCAGTTGTATAATTGTTGGATAATTTGTACACATAAATATATTAACTGTTTCCCAATGTCATTTTCAATAAAACCATAAGGATTGCACATAAGCATTATCTTACATATTATCTGATCTCTCACAATACCTCACCCAGAGTAGAAAAATAGGTAATGCTTTATTAGACTAGGGCTAATTTTTTTCTTTTATCTTCTGTAACAAGGACATATTTTTTCCTAGCCTTATAGATCAGGAAGATCAGTAACATTTCACATCCCGAACACATGGCCACTATAAATGGACCAACAGAAGCTAATTCAGCCTTGGACTGTGAAAAAGAGAGTTGAATAATAGCCAGGGCTAAGAAACTATTCAGCATCCCACTTTCAATAGCAACTGTTTTACAAATAGGGAAAGGCAGCATAGAAATTTTAGCAAAAGAATACCCCCAAAACAAACCCAACATAGGAATTAAGACACCCAATAAAAATACCTCTAGATTAACTGTTTTTAAGAACATTAACCCCATTCTGAAAGTTAAATAAATCCCTACAGACATTAAAATAAAACTCAGGGGTCTGATTATCCCCTCCAGAAGGTTTGCTTTTTCAGGTAGTCTTTGCTTGATAACTATTCCAACTGATATAGGTATCAGTATAAAAAGGAGTGTTGACATAATTTTATAAACAGGAATATGAAATGTACTTGATAACCCCAACAGCCTACTATATATGTAAGAATTGGTAGGCATCATTATGAGGGCCCACAATGTTGATGTGCAAGTCATCAAAATGGCCAACGTGACATCTCCTTCTAGAAGTAGAGCAAAGAGATAACCTCCACCCCCTCCTGGACATGTGCAGGTCATTACAAATCCAAAAGCTTGTGCCTCTGGCAACGCCAAAATCTGAGTCAAAAGAAATCCACAAAATGGCATAAGAAAAAACTGTGTAACTACTCCAAGAAATACTGGCAAGGGCCTCTTCCAGACTGTATGAAACACCTGCAGTTCAATCTTGCAGCCAAATGCACACTTATTTAACAGTATCATTGGCAGAATAAGCATTAGAATATACCTATCAGTCTGCATAGATGCTGGAAAATGACTTTCTCGTCTCTGTTTTAGCACTTTGACTTTGATATTCTTTATTTCTTCAATGAGTTTTACTTGCCTACCTTCTGAATCCCATAGCTGAATGGTCAGATTTGTCTCTCCTTCTTCATCTGTCACCACATTTATGATAAAGTTTGTATCATCCAAAAAGGTCTTGGTCACATTTACCACTTGCAATACTTTAGGATCTTCTAATTGCACAGAAAGGTAGCTGGAGCTTGGTTGTCTGTCTTTGTAACTTGACCTTATGATGATGGTTTCTTCACTCTTTGTGAAAAATAGTATTTTATTATTTTCTATATTCAGAAAACTAAGAAATGATTTCTGTGCTTCTCCCAAAGTCACAAATGGCAAAAGCACAACAATAAAAAGTGCTCTCACCATCCTGAAAGTTTAAATAACCCATAAAAGCAAGACCATTTAAAAAAAATAGATCACTCTTTAAACAGGAGTTCCAGTGACAGTCTGTTCTTGTTAGCAGTTGCTGTGCGAGCTCAAAGTCCAGTAGGAGGGATTATTATACTTTTGAAACACAAAGCTATCAAGTGAGTGACACAACCTGTTTAACCTGTAGTTATGAACATGTGAAAGCCATAACATTTAAAAGGTTTTATTCATCACAGAAGAAACTGAATTTTTTTTTCTAGCTACCTCATTTCTGCTAATGGAAAAAGTTTCCTATTGATTGGAATTAAAAACCATAGTGCTACCATTTATGAATTCATGTCTCTGCTAAGGAAAATCTCTACCAAAGCAATCAGGATTCCAAGATCTAAAATAGATACTGTCGAGGCTGACAGGTTAGTGCAACTATTTTATTCATTCAAGTGAAAAAACTCAGATATTTATTTAATATGTCTGCTGGAGAACTGAATTAGTAATTGAGAGTACCACAGTAACCAAAACAGATGTGGCCACTGCCTTTCAAGAACTTGTAGGCAATCACTTATCATTACTTAAAAACCTGTAGATCATAAACTGGCCTTGAAACATCCTTAAAATTCACGGGGCCAGGAAGTGGCACACCTGGTTAAGCACACGCACAAGGACCCAAGTTAAAGCCCCTGGCCCCCACCTGCAGAGGAAAAGTTTAATGAGTGGTGACTTAGTTGCAGATCTCTCTCCCTCCCTCCCTCTCTCTCTTTCCCTCCCTCCCTCCCTCCCCCCCCTCTACTCTCAATTTCTGTTTCTATCCAGTAGTAAATTAATAAATTCTAAAAAATACATTATTAAAATTCTAATAGTTCTCCTAGTTTTCTAAAGACTGGCTATCCTTTATATATCAACCAAAGAAGTTTTTAGTGCCCTTAAGGAGAAAAAAAAAAAACTTTCTAGATGGCTACCAGATCGTTTGGGGACCTACGGAAAACACGTAGCTGGAATCATGGCCAAATATACATGCAGCTTGGTTAAGGGGTTGCTCTTGCTGACCAATTGACTCCGACACAGTGGAACAGAGGAAATCTACTGGCACAAACTTTCATCTCTCATTCTTTAATGACATGAGTCTCTGTGCACAGACGGGGGCAAGGTCATTCAGAAAACCAAACTCAGGTTCATGTTTGTTTCTTGGCTGCGACATCAGTCTTTTTGAACTCTAGACTTCAGATTTTCCCAAAGAAAATGACCATTTAAACCTGCATACAAACTGTCTAGAAAGAAGCCCACAGGTCTAGTAGTCTGTACATACAATCATTTCTGCAGGTTCTTTATGTAATCATGATCTTATATTCTTCGTGTAATTATTATACATGTGTCAAATGAAAGCCACAGTTTGTATCCAGTATTTTAGATTATAAAAATATTTGCTTCTCATTACTGGACAATTTTACAAGATGTTTTAAATGAGTTTATTTAGGGTAACCTTTCAAATGTAAAAAGCTCCACCTGTATTTCACAAACTGTATTTTCATGTAC
This sequence comes from Erinaceus europaeus, assembly GCF_950295315.1. Classification (NCBI taxonomy): domain Eukaryota; kingdom Metazoa; phylum Chordata; class Mammalia; order Eulipotyphla; family Erinaceidae; genus Erinaceus; species Erinaceus europaeus. The sequence continues at coordinate 172,736,493 of NC_080162.1, read as the reverse complement.
CACATTAAAAAAAATAGTAAGATAGAGGCACAGAACTTTGGTGGTGGGTATGGCGTAGAAATATTGCCCTGTAATCTTATGATCTTGTAAACTATTACTAAATTACCAATAAAAATATTTTCAAAAAACAAGATACATTGTACAAATACTGAAAAGAAAAAAAAGAATTAATGTTTCTGTGATCTCTCCACAAAATGCCAAGAGAACATTCCTACTTTAAAGTGACACAAATAGAGTTGGAGACCCTATTCATTAGTGGATATATGTCTTGGCATGCACATGGCCTGTGTTTGAACCCAGGCATAGGGAAACGCTACAGAATTTAAGGAAGCTCTAGTGTCGATCCTGCTGTGACTCCATGTTTCTCTGAATCAAAAAGTGGCCCAAATGGTAAAATTGTGCATGCACTAGACCTGTTCTTCAATAAATAAATAAATGATAGGCATGGATAAAATAAAAGCAAAAACCTACTTTTCTTTTTTTCCCCCTCCAGGGTTATTGTTGGAGCTCAGTGACTGCACTACAAATCCACCACTCCTGGCAGCCTCTTATTTTCCCCACATTTAGATAGGACAGAGAGATATGAGAGTGGAGGAGTGACAGCGAGAGGAAGAGAGACACTTACAAACCTGCTACACTACTTGCGAAGTGTCCCTCAGCAGGTGGAGGGTAGGGGACTCGAACTTGTGCCTTTGGCAACGTGTGTGCACAACCAACTAAGCTACTTTCATAGTTATATGACCAAATATTTTTGTCAAAATGTTTGTGCCTAGGTCAAAGAAAAGTATTTTTTTTCTACCTCTGATCCTTTCTGAAACGTTTTCTCTTGTTCATGTTCTACAGCCTTATCTGAAAACTGGAAAATAAAACCTGACAAATCTGATGAACATGTACTTACAGGTGGTTTGCATTTGAGTAATATTGGAAAAAAAATTTTCCACCAGTGGGGCCTCTACTTATAATTCTAGCAGTATACATGTAGAGTGAAGTAAGGACAGTCAAATCTCAAGATTTCATTATGTATACTTAGCTGAAAGTCCTAAAAGAAGGTCTGAAAAAGTTCTTGATTTTAACCTGAAAATACACAAGCTAGAAAAACGTTATTGCTATGAAGAGACCATTCATTTTGGAAGCCTCCTATTTCTAGTCTGAGAATGGTGGTATACTTGTTTCTTCTGTATTAACTTACTCCACCTGCACTGGATCAGACTTGAGTGACTACCAGCTGCCTATTGACAGAAGTCTTTTCCTTAGGCTGCTTTGTCTCTTTTTTGTCTAATTACTGGTAACACCAGTTCTTCATCCTTCCCCTCATAATCACTGCCTGACCTAACTTTCTTTTTCTCAATTCACATAGGTTTCTCTCTCTCCCTTTCTAGTATATGCAGCTTTAATTCTATTCAATAAGCACCTGCTATGCGCAATTATAACATGCTCAGAACTAGTTTGTATTAAAATGTTCTGGTATCTGAGAATGTATTTAAGGATTACTTCTACTTCTAATCTTACAGTTTCTGATAAAAGAGCTAGTAGAATATATCTACGCTGCATCTGCTACGTTTAACCATATCAATGCAACCAGTACCACCTTGACATGTTTGACTTCGGACTGTGTCCAGAGATGCCCGGTGTGGAATGTCAACTCTTCAGTCCTGGTATGCCAGTGAGACATTTCCTAGCTCATAAGATTCCTCAATTCCCTATTGGGTGGTGCATTTCCTAACAAAGCCGCTGAAACTAAGTATAGACAAGAACCCATGAGACAGAACACATGTGCACATGTATCCATAAGTTAAGGGAAAATAAATACCTTAATGTAAAAGTGTACGATAGTTTGCAGTGACTCAGTAAGTACAGAAAGTAGAAAGACCGAGGGGAAAAAAAAAAAAGGCATCGTAAAGTACTTCATCAAATAGTTTCTTTTTAGACCTAGATACCCTCCTCACCTACTTTCTATTTCACTTCCCTCAATCACTCCAAGGCTAAATTTGTCAGACAAGGTAAGGACTATCAAAGCTGGGTAAGGGGAAGAGACAGGCATACTTTAATGATGAGTCTTTTGGCCACTACCAGGCCACCCCATTATCCAGAGCTCTAGTCAGGGAATCTTGGGATTCCCACATAGACATGCTGGGTCTAGACCTCTAACAGATCCCTCTTTCCACTGTCACTGGTTACCTCCGTCAGGAACAACATAATGGACCCTCTTGTGGGCCTCTCCAGGGTCTAACCCTCAATGTGAGTCAACATTGGTAGGGACTTCCCCATTCTTCAAAGGGAGTTTTGGTTAACATACTCTGCCACTCAAGGAAGATGGGTCCTGAAATTAGTGCAACCTGGAATGTTGCTAGCCATGGCCACAGAATGCAAGCTCAAACCTACAGGGATGCAGAGGTTATACAGGCTTCTGCAATGAATATGGGCCCCAGATCAAATCGATGGGGTTTGCAGTTAACAATATTTATATACTTTTCCCATATTTGGGAGCTACTCTCTTGCCTGATACAGCTTTCTAGTCCTATTCCCAACTCTGACACCATCTCCATAAACAATACCTTTAGCCCATCTGCATGTTAGCTGTCAAGCTCAGGTAAAATTTGGTAAAATCATCGGCCCCTTAGAATATACTTAAAATAGACCTACTAGCATTTTCCAAAATGAAGACCCCAAATCTCATCTGCTATAGTTTTACCATTAGATTCCTGATTATTAAACAATTGGTTCTGCTTTATATCTTAATGCTTTTTTTAGCCACAAGTTGCAGATGCTACCATAGCGCCAACCTGACTTCACTACACAGATGACCTCACCAATGTGGCCTGGAACCCTACCTCTCCAGAGCCCTGCCCCACTAGGGAAAGATACAAACAGGCAGAGAGTATGGAATGACCTGCAAAGGCCCATGTCCAGCAAAGCAACAATTATAGAAGACAGACCTTACACCTTCTGCACCCCATAATGATCCTGGGTCCATGTCCCCAGAGACATAAAGAACAGTAAACTTTCCAATGGAGGGTATAGGATACAAAACTCTGGTGGTGGGAATTGTGTGGGACTGTACCCCTCTTATACTACAGTCTTAAATCAATAAAAATAATTTTTTAAAAAGGGACACAACTACATGAATTGTCTGTCTACTCATTTGGCACTAGCCACACTGATTTATATCATAATTATAAATATGTATACATTTATTTATTCTATCATGGCAATGAGGATCAAGTCCTTAAGTTTAGTAGGTTCTTGAATAACTAAGTTAGTGCGTACGTAAGGAGTTACTAAGTCAGAAGTTATCTCTACTCATTGTCCAAAAATATATGAAGAATTAGAGGTGAAAATTGAATTTACTCCTTCAATTAAACCTGAAGACATATACTTCATCATGGCAAACCAGAGTCAAACATTTTCTATTCCTTCTATCTAGCAGTATTTTGTTGAATACAGATACATGGTCATAAGTATTAATTTTAGTGTGTTGACAAAATGAAGTTACTTTTGGCATGTATTTTCTTTGTATATAGACATAGTTCTGCATATGGGCTTCCCTATTTTTCTTCTCATTTTAATGCATTTACACAATTTTTAAAAAGTCAAATCACACTGGAAAAACATGTTTATTAGAGCTATGCCCCAAATCAATTAGGTGACACCAAGAAATCTATTTCCTCTTCCTAGTTCTCATTCTCTTCACCAGAAACCTAGAAGAGTGAATGAGGTAGTTTCCAAGTTTATGATTCATGTATACATATCAATTATATATGCAGATGTAGACAGTAAGGATGAGAAGCAGAGGCTCGGGTCCAAGGTCACGGGAATAGGAAGACTCAAGTGGGGAGGTTGTCCACATTTCATTGTGGCTCATCTGAGAGTTAGACAAGGTAGATGATGATGACTACTCTTAAATCATTCTTATTACTTACCACTTACTACCCTGCTTCACCCACACTCTGATGGCAGGAGGCAGGCACAGTAAATTATGACCCCATGATGCCAGATTGGGCCATGTAACTTGAAGGAAAAGAGACTGATGTGTCTTCGAAAAGTTACCTCTTTATGTTCAGAAAAATAAGAGATGAAAGACAACTATGGGATGGTTTCACTCATGTGGCACTAAACTAAAATATATGAATTTGCAAAAAGGAAGGAAGGAGGTAGAGAATGAGGGAGAGAAGGAAGGAAGGGAGGGAGGGAGGGAGGGAGGGAGGGAGGAAGGAAGGAAGAAAGAAAGAGAGAAAGAAAGAGAGCAGGGGTACATAGCATAACAGTTATGTAAAGAGACTCTCATGACCGAGGCTATAGTCCCAGGTTCAATCCCCTGCACCACCATAAGCCAGAGCTGAGTAGTGTTCTGGTCAAACAAGCAAAAAAAAAAAATTAATAAACAAAAATAGAGAGAGAGAAAGAAAGAGAAAAGAAAAAAAAAAACTTTCTAAGACTTTGTGAGAACTATAATGGCTATCAGGTATCTCTTGGGGGTGGGAGGGTGAGGACACAGAACTTTGGTGGTGGGTGAGGTGTGGAACTATACCCTATAATCTTACAATCTTCTAACCCATTATTAATCATAAAGAAAACTAAAAAGTGACATCTTCCTTCCTCTATTGTGAAAAGACTATGCTTTCTTGACCTACCCCTTCCTGTGGCACTCCCTGAGTCACACCTTCGGCTTGAAGGTCCTGAAGTGAAGATGACATGTAGCAGTCAGTCATCAACTGACATTAACCACGTATAAAATGTACTCTTATGGTTACTTTTATCTCCTATGTGGCATCTAGAGAACTAAAATACACAAATTTGCAAAAGAGAGATAGAAAGAAAGTGAGAAAGGCAAAAACCCACAAATCAGATAAAAGCAAATCAAATGCAACAGGTTGATAACAATTGAGCATCATTTCATAGTTAAGATTTAAAATGTATAACTCATTAAATTTAACAGAAAACTGATGACATAAATATGACGAAATGGTAATTTAGAGGTAATTTAATTATATATAGACTTATGTGTAATAAAAGAAGGTAACAACATAAAATTTTCCTTGTCATGTCTAGGTTGAATTCTTGAATTTAATCTTTAATCCTTGATTATTCCAAGTAAGAATCAACATTTTTTAAAAACTGCTCCTCATCATTAAGATATTCCAAGATAATATTTCCACCATTATATAAAGGACAATCTCCTTTAGCAACCCAGGTTTCCAAAGTGTGTTCCAATGGTAAGATCTCTCCTGAGCTAATATGACACAATCTTAATTTCTGTAAAAGAAAAATAAATCATGATGCAGTAAACAAATAGCTTGCAATATATTATACTAAAAGTGTTCAAGAACAATTATCATACCATTTATTACCTTAGCTGTTGATTTGTTATTGTCATTTTTAAGGTTGGCTAAGGAAGCAGCGAAGTCTATAACCTTTCCAATGCTCCACTGGTGGCTAAAGAACATCGGTTTGCTCTTCTCTTTACTCCCTTTAGGTAAGAAAACCTGAAAGTAAATTCTCTCTGTCTGTAAAAATAAAAAGTTTTAATATGGTTATATAAATAAAATAGCCATCTATTCTTGTCTGACAATATCTTCTCCTCTCTTTGCCAGGTCAGAGAAATATTACCCTCTCATGATTTCCATTTCTAGCGGGAATAGTGTTATAGTACCCAGGTACTCATTTAAGCACATGACCATAGGACTTAATCACCCAGGTGATTGATGCAAAGACAAGCATGGGAACCAGATTAGGCCAATCAAGTTCTTCTTCTGTAAATTTATATTCAAAAGCTGTGAAAAGGAGGGCACTTTGCTTTTTCAAAAAATACTTATTAAGACTTGTTGAAATAAACCTGAAGTTGTCTGATCTACATGTTTCGTGGTCATTACTAAACCAATGTGGGAAAAAGTTGCCGTAAAGAGAAATCAAAGAGACAGGCTGTTTCAATGGTATTTGAGCTCTGGAATTCATTTATCCCTTAAGAGTAAATCATTCTCCAGTATAAGAGGGAAAACTTATTTTGATTTAAATAGTTGGTAAAGTTTCTTTTACTTGGAACTTCCATGTACAACATTTCTTATCATGTGGAAGACCTTACTACATACTTACAGACAGTAAGGCATTTGTGAATATTGAAACAAGAAAACCCCAAAAACTTTATCAATAAAAAGAAGATTCAAAGATAATACTATTTTTAAAATATACATATTTATATTGCATTTAATTGCTAAATTAACAAATGTAGGGAAAAAATGGAGATGTTAGGTCTCTGATTCCTAAAAATAATTTTAAAAGTAACTGAATTGAAAAAAATGGGAGGGGCAGGCAGTGGCACACCTGGTTAAGTGGCACACATTACAGTGGATAAGGCCCCAGGTTCAAGTCCCTGATCCCCACCTGCAGGGGAAAAGCTTCATGAGTGGTGAAGCAGGTCTACAGGTGTCTCTCTGTCTCCTTCCCTCTATCTTCCCCTCCCCTCTCAATATCGCTATGTTTCTATCCAAAAAAAAAAAAAAGCTGGGTTTGAACCCCTGGCTCCCCACCTGCAGAGAGGGGTCACTTCACAAGTGGTGAAGCAGGTCTGAAGGTGTCTATCTTTCTCTCCACCTTCTTCTCTTCCCTTTTTCTTCCCTTCCTCTCTCAATTTCCCTGTCCTATTCTATTAAAAAAAAAAAAAAAAGGAGAAAATGGCTGCCAGGAGCGGTGGATTCATAGTGCAGGCACTGAGACCTAATAATAATCCTGGAAGAAAAAAAAAAAAAAAAGATCAATTATCATTACAATAAAAAATGTGGTAGACTAGGAACATCTCCAGTTGTAGGGGAAGTTTCATAATTATTTTAAGAAATGACATATTTTCTAGTGCCCTCTCAGTACTAGGAATTTCAATTTGTTGAAACCAGTGAACTCTGATATTACAGTAACAAATATTAAAAGGGAAAAAAAAACAAGATAACATCAGAAATTCAAACTTTGATCTAACTCTATAACCTAGTATTTCCTACTCCAAAAAACAAAACAGCAATAGTATAAATGTAAAATGAGAACATTAAAAAGATAACTTTACCAAAGCGGGGGTGGGGGAACGACTAGTATGTCTGAGGATCAAGTATCAGTCAGAAATGCATGCTGAGCTAAAAGCGTTTAGGGTTCCAAGAGGAAAGGGTAATCCTAAATTCAGCTTGGAGGTTAATGGGAAATAACACTGCATGGAGATGAACCTGGACTGGGCTCACTGCTTCGAAACAGACCTTATTATGGAACTTGTATGTCAAAAAAGAAGGCTTAGGAAGTTATTACTGAATGTTAGCTTTGGCTATTGCTTATCCAAATTGACACTTAGGGAGACAGGAAAGCACAGATAGGAGTTCTTGACAGCAAGGCCAATGTTTTCCAGCTTAGTAAATAGTTCTATAATAGTCTGAAACTCCCTGTAGAAGAGAAGCACAAACTGCCAATTTAAAATTCAAGTTTGAGAGTGTGGGCAGATAGCATAATGGTTGTGTACAGAGACTCCTGTGCCTGAGGCCCCAGAAGTCCCAGGTTCAAACCCCACCCTACACCACCATAAGCCAGAGCTGGGCAGTGCTCTGCTTTAAGGGGGGGGGGGGAGATTAAACACAACTAGTTAAGCACACACACTTTACAGTGTGCAAGGATCCAGGATCAAGCCCTTGGTCCCCACCTGCAGGGGAAAGCTTTATGAGTGGTGAAGTAGGGCTGCAGGTATCTCTCTGTCTCTTTCCCTCTCTATTTCCCCCCTTCTCAATTTCTTTCTGTCTCTACCCAATAATGAATAAATAAAAATAAGAGAAAAGAATTAAAAGAATAAAAAAATAAATAAAATTAGAATCTGAGTCAGAGGTGACATGGGTGGGGAGAGGATGTAAAATGTCTCCCTAGACGTGAACTAGAAAAGTGAAAGACATCTGAAATGAACTTCATACTCAAACACATATGTAGTATTTAGAAACTGAAATTACAAAACAACTCAAAGGTTAATTTGTTATAGCCAGATGAAAATAGCCTAACTTGAGAAGGATATTTAAAAAGTTGCTCAAGGCACACTGGGAAAAGGCTCAAAGATAAGTGCAGACTTGAAGAGCTTGTGACCCCAGCTTCTACTGGGCCTCACATATGCCACAGTGGGGTCTTACGCATGCATTGTGCCCGGTTTCTCTCTTTCTCCTCTTATTAAACAAATCTTTATAAATAAATAAATAAACTATTTGGGATGTACAAAGAAGCTATTAAGGAATAAAGTCCATAAAAAGGAACAAGAAGGGAGTTGGTCTGTAGTACAGCGGGCTAAGCGCAGGTGGCGCAAAGCACAAAGACCGGCATAAGGATCCCGGTTCGAACCCCGGCTCTCCACCTGCAGGGGAGTCGCTTCACAGGCGGTGAAGCAGGTCTGCAGGTGTCTGTCTTTCTCTCCTCCTCTCTGTCTTCCCCTCCCTCTCTCCATTTCTCTCTGTCCTATCCAACAACAACAACAACAATAATAACTACAACAATAAAACAACAAGGGCAACAAAAGGGAAAAAATAAATAAAATAAATATAAAAAAAAGGAACAAGAAGTTATAAAACCTAAAGGGGTATATATGAACAAGAAAAGATATGAAGATTCAGTTAGAAATATACAGTTTTGAAAATGTGAAATTTGGGGGTGTTGCACCTGGTTGAGCACACATGTTACAGTGTGCAAGCATCTGGGTTCGAGCCCCCAGCCCCCACCCGCAGGGGGAAAGCTTCATAAGTGGTGAAGCAGGGCTGCAGGTATCTCTCTGTTTCTCCCTATCACTCCCTTCCCTCTCAATTTCTGGCTGTCTCTATCCAAATAAATAAATAAAAGATAATTTTAAAAATTTAAAAATGTGAAATGGGAAGTTGAAGATGCTACTATGATTCCATCCTGACTTTCCTGGGCAGATGACCTCACCAGTGTGTCCCAAAATCTCACTTTTCCAGAGCCCTACCCCACTAGGGAAAGGTAGAAACAGGCTAGGGGTATGGATTGATTTGCCAACGTCCATGCCTAGTGGAGAAGCAATTATAGCAGCCATAACTCTCAACTTCTGCACCCCAAAAAGAATTTAGGTCCATACTCCCAGAAGGATAAAGAATAAGGAAGTTTCCAATGGAGGGGATGGGACATGGATCTCTGGTGGTGGGAACTGTATGGGATTATACCCCTATTACCATACAATCTTATAAATCATTATTAAATCACTAGTAAAAATTAAAAATACATATGAAATAGGAAACTAAAACAGGATGAAATTTTCAACCTTTAACAAGAAGGCTCAGTTGATTAAAAGACAGATTTAAGAAGATCATCTAGCACGTAGTACAAATAAACACAAAACAAGAAATCTTAAACCGTATAAATAATAAGTTAAATTCTTATCTACAAGAGTTTCAGAAGAAATGAAATGGCAAAGCAGCGGTATTAAGAGTGAAAATGACTATGATTTTTCAAAAGTGAAGAAATAACTAAAAAATGCACCTAAAGGGCCAATTGGGTAGTTAAGAAAAACTTTATATAGAAATACTGTACTAAAATTAGAAAATGCCATAAGACAGAATTTTAAGAGGCTTTTTGGTAACATTAATAAGCAGCAATAATAAGGCTGACAGCAAATGTTTCACTACAACAGGTCAAAGAGGCCAACAGATAGTATATTAAAAGTACTGAGAGACTAATAGATAATCTAGCTCAGTGGAGGAAAAAAAATCTACAACCTTTATCAATTAAAAAATAAGACTTCGAAAAAGAAAATGTTACAGATAATCATAAAAGATTGCAATCAATGGATTTGAAACCAGAAGAATAAAAGGAAATAGAAAATTTAAACAGCGACAAGGCAGTGGCACACCAGGTATATAGCACACACTACAATAGGTAAGTAAGCACCTGAGTTCAAGCCCCCAGCCTCCACCAGCAGGGGGCAGGCTTCACAAGCAGTGCTGTGAGTGTTCTCTCGCTCTCTCTTCCTCTCTGCATCTTTCCTCTCAATTTTTCTGTCTCTATCAAACTAATAAGCATTAAAAAAAAAGGAAGAAAATTGAATCAATACAACAAAAATGACAGAAAAAAAGAAGTAATAAAAAGACAACAGTGATAAACCAAAAACACAAGATGGAAAAAAAATATATGTTCAAATGATCAGTGATCATGATAATATATAGCTGTAAGCAACTCACCTATAAAAGTTATGATCAAATAGGATTTAATAGGGAAAGTCCAGCTATATGCTATTTACAACAGACACCCTAAAACAAAACAGTACAGAACAGTTGAATACAAAGAGATGGAAAAGGACATAAAAATTTAATTCATTTTTATTTATTTAATAATTTATTAAATAATTTACTTAATTCAATAAAAGGGGTTAGTAAAATAATATTGTCATAATCCAAAGCAAATTTAAGGGAAAAATAATAAGGACATAGTGATGAAGACACTCCACATGCCAATCTGAGCAAAATCATTGGAATTTTAAGAAAATGACAAAACCAACACTGCACTGAGCAATTTTAATACCATCTATCTCAGAAACTGCAAGATCAAGCAGACCAAACATTCAGATGCACATACACAGACACACGTGTGCAGAGAAAATCCATGTACTAAGACATGACAAATAGCAAATAGAAGCAAAATGACAGAAATTTTGAAAAAGTAATGAAAGAAAGAAAAATACCAGGAAACTTATTTACAGGAGATATGAATGCACAGCAAACCTATAAACTATAGGAAATCTTATTGATTCAATTGCAGGATACAAGGACAACATAGAATAATGTCATAGCTCATTAAGAAAAACAGACACAGGAAGAGAAAAATAGAGTGATACAATCCAATGTTGGTGAACCAAAGCCAACTTAAAATAGACTGTTGTAGATATTATAGGTTAGACACAATACCACAAAACAAAATATAGCACAAAGACAAATAGGAATCATATACACAGCTGGCAAAATCATTATAGACAGCCATGCACATAAAGTAACAAAATGAACAAACAGGAAAAGAGTTAATAAGAATATAAAACAACTTTAAAACAAAAACCAGAATGGCTATAAGCAAATCACATTTATCAATAATCACCCTAAATGTTAATGGCTTAAATTACAAGTCAAGAGATTCAGAGTGACTGAACAGGTTAAAAAACAAGAGCCATCTCTTCTGTCTCCAGGAAATACATCTAAAAGAAAAATACAGACAGCTCCAGGTGACAGGCTGGAACAAGGCATTCCACGCCAATAATGCAAACAAAAGGGCAGACATAGCTATTCTAATATCAAAATGAATGAATTACTGTGTCAGTATGAACAAAAACTCAAAATATGATGCCAAGTGAAAAATATAATAAGCTGAAGGCTACATATAGTTCACTAGTATTTTTATAAAGTGAAAAATTTGCAAGCTTATATAGTATGTTCACAAACATATGCCTAGTAATTATTAGGAATGATAAGCTATAGGTCTAGGTCAGTTGTTTCTTTGTGAGGAGAGTAAAAAAGAAGGGGAGGGGGCAGGGGAGGAGGAGATTAAATTATATTTGGAATCTTTTTGTTTTATAAAATCTTTTAAGACCAACCTGTGGCAATGATTTATCTCCATCTGCATGCATCTTTAATTTCATCAATGCAACTTTTGTAGCTGTTTCACTGTTTTTTGCACCTTTCCGTCGTTTGTTTGTTGTCTCTACTGATTTGGAATCTAAGAAAATAAGTATAAGAATATAAGCACATACAGACATTTATATTGCATTTTATAGTTTCATTATTTATGGTTTTGCAATGTACACTATAAGGGTGTGTGTGTGTGTGTGTGTGTGTGTGTGTGTGTGTGTGTGTGTGTGTGTATGCTGTGTGTAATTTATTTTATAGCTGTCATTGCATGGATCTGAACAATTGACATATCAAATAAGTCACTACTGTGCTTCTTTCCAATGTAAGTATATATAATCTCAAGCAATCACTAACACTTGTACAGAGAACTATTGTAAGACTTGGTGATAGAATATTTTTAATAAAAGTACTATCCTTTATGAAATGAAAATTTAGTTCAACTACAATGTTGGCATAAAGACTGATCTAAGAGGGGGGTCGGGTGGTAGTGCAGCGAGTTAAGCACACATGGTGCGAAGTGCAAGGATCCCGGTTCCAGCCCCCGGCTCCCCACCTACAGGGGATTCACTTCATGGATGGTGAAGCAGGTCTGCAGGTGTCTATGTTTCTCTCCTCTCTGTCTTCCCCTCCTCTCTCCATCCTATCCAATAACAATGACATCAATGACAACAACAATAGTAATAACCACAACAAGGGCAACAAAAGAAAAAAAAGAAAAAAGGCCTCCAGGAGCAGTGGACTCATGGTGCAGGTACGAAGCCTCAGCAATAACCCTGGAGGAAAAAAAAGACTGATCTAAGACAGATATATTTTCTGGCACCTCAAAACAGTAGTAGCATTCATAGAACAAATAAGTAGGCTTAAATTTTAGTATGCAGAGAATGGAAATCACTGTATCAATTATTCCTAAATCATGATGGCTATCCAGATGATTCAAGTGGCTCTACAAAGGGAACATTTGATAGGACACTTCTATAAAACTTCCAATTTTCAGGAGCCGGGCGGCAGGTAGCACAGTGGGTTAAGTGCATGTGGCACAAAGTGCAAGGACTGGTGTAAGGATCCTGGTTCAGGCCCTCCAGACTCCCAGCAAGGGAGTCACTTCACAAGTGGTGAAGCAGGTCTGCAGGTGTCAAAAAAAAACAAAAAAAAACTTTGTTTTCAATGGTCAAGTAAGCATGTGAGTAACACTGTAACAGACTACTATCAAAATCAATGACAAATTATAGCCACTGGGACCACTTTGATGTTTTCATTAATTGACAGAAGAAGCAGGAGCTCTAGAATCAAAAGGATATAAAGTAATATGGAAATAATGGAACAAACTTTCTGGATACTTACCAATGATTTCTTTAACAAGTTTCTGAGTGGCAGCCATACGAGGTTTTGGGGTCTCCAATTTTTCACATTCATGGTCTGACTGATGACGGTGCCTGCGAAAAACAGAAGAATGATATCAGTTCATACATTTATATCTAACGGAAATAAATAATCTGAACAGCTCTAAGTGATCACCTCAGGCAAAAATTCTTCTCACAATAAGGACATATAACTGGCACAAGCTCTTTTTCAGAACAGTGTTTGAATGAGCATGGGTAAGATGTAGGTTTATCTGATGTCAGCCTCTCATTTACCACAGTCACCTGGAAATGTAAAAAGAAGTAACATTATATTTCACATTTTTTTAAAAGTCAAGAAGTCTGTTTCAGAAGATAAGAATTTTTGCTTAAGCAAAAATAACATACATTTTCATAGAACTGTCACAGTAACATAATTTTCACAGAACAGATTATAAGAAATACTTGCATGAGAAACAATTATTGTGCTAAATACATGTTCATAATTTTCTGATTGTGATGTATTTATTCTGTAAGTTTAAATGACTACTAACAGGAGCTGGGAGATAGTCACCTAGTACAGCATACGCACTTCCTTATATGTAAGGAAATGATTTCAAGCTCCGGCCACCCACATGGGAACACCATGTAATGACGAAGCTTTATGGACAATGGAGTAGTGTTGTGGTATCTCTTCTGTCTCTGTTTCTTTTCTTTTTTAAAAAAAAGTCATTTATTTTCCCTTTTGTTGCCCTTGTTGTCCTATCTCTGTTTCTTACTCTCTATCCAGAAAAAGGAAAAAAAAAAAAAAAAAAAAAGATTACAGAATTGTGCAGGGACAAAGCCCTGATGTCAAAAAAAAAAAAAAAAAAAGAAAAAGAATGAAACACTATTCAGCTATTCTTTATAATTTTAGTCTTTTACTTTGTGACAGCTCTATGTAAAGATGCCCACAGAATACACTCAATCACTCAATTCTCAAATAGCAAGTTACAACTACATTCTACACAGACTTTAGAGAACTAAACATATGTGAACCATACCTTAATACTTTCTATACATGACAGAGTTTGGGAGACAGTTTTCACCATTTTTTCCAGCTTTATATCTTACTGCCTTTCAGCCACCAAATTGCAGATGCTACATTGAGTCCCTGGGCAGACGACCTCAGCAATGTGTCTAAGAACCTCTCCTCATCTCATTTCTCAGAGCCCTACCCCACTAGGGAAAGAGAGGAACAGGCTGAGGTACGGATAGATCTGCCAGTATCCATGTCCAGCAGAGAAGCAGTTAAGGAAGCCAGCCACCTTTTGTCCATAAAGAATTTTGGCCTATAACCCCTGAGGGGGAGGAACTAGAGGGAGATCAGAGGGCTCTAACTCCAACTCCATCAGGACCAGAGAGAGAAGAGTAAAAAAAGAAAGTATATTCAGAAATAGCAATAGGTGTAGGTGTGATTTAGAAAGGAAGAGATGGCAAGAACATAGAAAAAAAAAATGTCCAAATATATATAAATATAGCTATAAATAGATAGTTATAGAAGTAATAATAGTCAACCCATATCTGTGACCTTGGGAGAACTACTTCAGTTTCCAAGGGAGAGAATGGGGACACAAAAATCAGGTGGTGGGAATGGTACGGAATTATACCCCTGTTATCTCATAATTCTGTAAATCGATATTAAATCACTAATAAAATTTCTATCAGAAAAGACAATTTTCACAATGACATATTTTTTTTCTCTTTTTAAAAAATGAATTTTTATATAGGTGAGAGAATGAGAACTAGAGCATTGCTCTGACACATGGGACTCCAGTGCCACTGAGTCAGTCACTAAGCATCCTCCTAGGTCACTGACAGACTATTTTCTATACTGTATTTACTAGTGTATCATGACAGATAATTCATTAAGGAAGATAAGATTTTAAAAATCTATACCAATCATACTATTTTGAGTACGAAGTAGCTAGGTTTCCAGAAGTGAATGAATTTAGGAAAATTGTTAGAAATCTACAACCAAATGGCATTCCTCTGTATAAATGATAATTATAACTTGTTGAAATTAATTTTCCAACTTTCTTCTTATCTAAAGTAAATTATTTTTATTTCATGATTTCATTAATTAGATTTCACTGAAAGTCATCCTATGAACATTAATAGAAACCAAATGATATCATAAAAAGAAGGCATAGGGACTCCCGCCGGTAGCGCAGCAGATTAAGCGCACGAAGCGCAAGGAGTGGCCTTAAGGATCCCATTGGAGCCACTGGCTCCCCACCCGCAGGGAGTCGCTTCACAGGCAATGAAGCAGGTCTGTAGGTGTCTTTCTCTCCCCCTCTCTATTTTCTCTTCTCTCCATTTCTCTCTGCTCTAACAATGACGACATCAACAATAACAACAACAACTACAATAACAATTAAAAAAAAAAAAAAACAGGGAGTCGGGCAGTAGCGCAACGGGCTAAGTGCAAGCGCAAGGATCGGCAGAAGAATCCCGGTTCAAGCCCCTGACTCCCCACCTGCAGGGGAGTCGCTTCACAGGTGGTGAAGCAGGTCTGCAGGTGTCTATCTTTCTCTCCTCCTCTCTGTCTTCCCTTCCTCTCTCCATGTTTCTCTGTCCTACCCAACAACGACTACAACAATAAAACAAAAGGGAATAAATAAATAGAAAAGGGCAACAAAAGGGAAATAAATAAAATAAATTAAAAAATGATAAAGGATTTATAAGCCATATAAGAAATGTTGATGCATCTACAATATCTCTAAAAGAGCATTTCCTTCCAAACTTACTAACACCAATGTTAACCTTTTATTTTCCTCAAATAAGTCACCTAAACTTTGAAGGGACAAATTCTGACTACGGCTCATTTACTCTTAATTACCTATTACTTAGAGAGCAGATATCAAAATCCTTAGTAAAGGGTTTGGTAAATGGCAGTTAGCAGTAAATATCAATTATGAGGCAAATGCTTCAGTCCAAATGGAGTTAATTCCATTTAACTTCTTTACTCTCTCTGATTCTCTGATTCAAAAAATATAGACCAACTTATGTGATCCCAAGTTTGAGAAAAACTATAATAGGCACAATGTTCTAGACTTTCTCTATTCTTCCTCATGGAACTGAATTGTCCTCAAAGAGAAGGTCTAATTTGATCCAGCAGTGATATGAATGAATTTGCCTAATTGTAGATCTACTTTTACAGATTAATTGGTCCTAGGGTAAGTTTCACTACTCAATTTACCTTTTACTAGTAACAACAAATAAAAATTTTACTTCTATGAACCATTTATAGCCTCACAATCTCTCAATATGGTTAGAATTCAGGTGGGGATTTTCTTGGATTAAAGGTTTTTTGTTTGTTTGCTTTGCTTTTCTGGTAATCTAAGGTTAACTGAGTCAGAACAATTATTATCACAGAATTCTAATTCTATGCACCTGTGAGAATGAGTGTAAAAGTGAAGGGAAACTGGAAGGAGCCTATGAGGACATAAATTATATTGTTTATTTATAAATATGGAATCTAAAGTTATAAGTGGGCTATACAAAGAGAGCTGAAATATTATGATACAGAGGAAAATTTATAAACTCCAAGTAGATTAATTTTTCCTTTATACAAACTGAGAAAAAAAGATACAAAGAGCTTCTTCACATAACCAGTTTAGTTTGTAGTATGTTGATTTGTTTCAAGTTGAATCAAACTCTGAATGAAAATATGTAAATACAAGTGTTTTATTAAATAAGAAAATTATTAATTTACCTCAGGGCAGTTATGTGAATCCCTGCTTCTGTGTTCAAGGCTTAAAAAAGAGAAAAAAAAATATTATTTAAGTACAATGAAACAATGATCTTTAAAATAACTGCAGTAATTTGAGATATTATTATGGTTAGTATCCTTAAGATTAGCTATAATTACACTACAGTAAAAAACTCCATAGAATTTTGTAGAAATGCCAGATAAATTTAAAATTGAGCATTTCAGTCTCTAAAGTTTTAAAACACAGTATCTCAAAAGTGAGTATAAAGAATTCATCACTCTATATTTTCTTAAGATATGTGAAATATAATCACTCACTTCTTTTTTTTTTTCCTAAAATACTATCAGCAATAAAATATCAAGCTAGTGTTCTGCTTTTGAATGGTTAAAATGTGTTGTTTTTTTTAATTCTATGAAGTCTTTATTATCATCTTTAACAGTTTTTTCCCCCTCAGTGCTTTATTTAATGAAATAAATACATGAAAATTTAATTATAAAGAAAATACATTTTCCAAAACTCTGGGTTAGTTGGTTCTCAAGTTGTACTTTGTATGCGATACATATGCAAAGAACATGTGACAGCTAATTTAAGCAATGTGTATGCATTGGCCTTTTTTCCCCCACTTCATTAACTAAAATGAAGAGTAGTAATCCTGACTTGATTTGGGGATCGGCAAAATCATTGGATACTGTGTTGGCAGAGAGAGGGAGTGAAAGAGCCCACAGCACTAAAGCTTCCTTCAGCGTGATTGGGGTCTGGCTTGAACCTGGGTCACACAAATGACTACGCAGTGAGCGATTTCAGCAGCTCTCTAAGTGAACTTCCTCCCTCCCCCAAGAGGACTGTTCTTCTCTGGCTAATGGTGGTGTGGGGGTCTGAACCTGGGACCTTGCAGCCTCGGTCATAAAAGTCTTTTTTGTATAACCATTATCCTATATCCCCAATCCACCATAGGTGAATTTTTAAAAACACATTCTTTATAGTGGATATTCTTCACTGTGATTAAAAGAACAAATGGAGCTTTTTAAATATCTCCCATTTCTAGGCCAGAGCTGCACACAACTAATCAAGGCTAATATCTGCCTGGATTTATTACTATTTTTTTTTTTTACCAAATATCAGCAATTAATGCTTTTTGTCAACTATTTTAAAACATTCTATTCTGAAGTATACCTCCTATTACAAAATTACTGAAATCACTTCCAAATCCTACATAAAAACTTACCAAAATATTCCCGAACAACCATCACATATAAATGGAAGAAAATCTACAATTGAGGAAAAGTGATATATGGTCTGGTCAGTATTTGATTTTGATTTAGTTTTCTTAGCAAAAAGAACCTTAAAGTACTGAACTACTGGGGAATTACCTTTTTGGACCATCACAATTGGTGGCTAGAGGCTAGGTGGTAGTGTACCAAACCCTGGTTCCAACGTGTGTGTGTGTGTGTATGTGTGTGTGTGTGTGTGTGTTCATAAGCAGTAAAGCCATGCTGCAGGTATCTCCTTCCCCCTTAACTTCTCTCTTTTTAAAACATATAAATACATAACATATGTGGATAGATAGATAGATAGATAGATATGTAGATAGATAGAGAATAATGGATGCATTGAGCCTCAGTGATAACCCTGGTGGCAAATAAAAGTGGAAAAAAAGGGGGAGTCGGGTGGTAGCACAGTGGGCTAAGTGCAGGGGTGCAAAGTGCAAGGACCAGCATAAGGATCCCGGTTAGAGCCCCGGCTCCCCACCTGCAGGGGAGTCGCTTCACAAGCGGTGAAGCAGGTCTGTGGGTGTCTATCTTTCCCTCCCTCTGTTTTCCCCTCCTCTCTCCATTTTTCTCTGTCCTATCCAGCAACGATGACATCAATAACAACAACAATAATAATTACAACAACAATAAAAACAAGGGTAACAAAAAGGAAATAAATATTTTTTAAAAAGTGGGTAAACAAAAAATAAAATCATTACAAGATCAATCAAGTACTTTGAAAGGAAACCGAGCTGGGATGGGGGCAAGGGAGGAATAACTAGATCTATTAAATGTTTACGATGATTACATACTATAAAATTTTTGCATTTGAAAGGAATTTGTATTTCAGTAATTATACACCTGCTAGCTAAAACAGCAATACAAGGCAAGTCATTTAACAGGGCATTACAAATTGTGTTTGAGTGTGCATACATAGACACACATATAGGTTCGATACATTACAGTGAGTATGCGTATGCACATGTATATAAAAAATATACATGCAAAACTAAAAAAATGTATTATTAGATACTAGAGACCCAAATAGGCATAAGCATACTAGCTGTGTATAAGTGAGTTTATGTGGTGTATACATCTATGCCAATGCTGTATGCTAAACTTCACAGGGAGATTAGAGAAACCAGATGATATATATGTAAAATATAAAAGAGAATAAAACAATAAATATAATTAATAAGAATTATTACAGCAGTTAACTTGTTTTTAATACATCCAAGTCAACAAAACTTCTGTGATGACTGAGCAGAAATGTTGGCAAGGAAATTCCACAAATGCAGGGTGGAAGGTAGATAGCATAATGGTTATGTAAACAGACTCTCATGCCTGAGGCTTCAAAGTCCCAGGTTCAATCTCCAGCACCACCATAGGCCAGAGCTGAACAGTGCTCTGGTAAAAAAAAAGAAAAAAAAGAAAAAGAAATTCCACAAAGGCAATAATTTCATTGATCCATTCTGTGAAACCTAGTCTTTGTTTCTTTGTTGTAGATGAACAGCTAAATCAGAACTAAATCTGAATCTGAATTTTTGAAGAGCAAACGAATGCATCCATCCTGGGATGTAGCAACTAGTCATCAATCACAAAATATAATCAATAAATGGTTTTCAATGTGCCTCATCTTAAATTGCAACATACAGTCAAATGAGGTTGGTTATATCTACTTTATACCCAATTCTACAATGTATGCAAAGTGAAACCAGGGTTCAGTAGACTGCACATATTACCAGAGTGAAACCAAAGTTACTACACTTCAGAGAAAGCTACAAACCCCCACCCACTCCTCAAAATCTCATCTTCCAGGAGTACCTTAACCTAAATGAGAAAGAATAGGTGTTATTAAACCAAAGGGAACCCTGGAAAATACTGCTTATTGGATAAGAGAGATTGAAATATGATATATATATATACTCTTTATTTTTGTCTCCAGGGTTATCACTGGGGCTTGGTGCTGGCACTATGAATCCCCATCACCCGGCGGCCATTTTTTCCTTTTTTTTCTATTTTATATGACAGGACAGAGAAAAACTTGAGAGCAGAAGGGGAGACAGAGAGGGAGAAACAAAGATAAAAATCTGCAGACCTGCTTTACCACTTGTGAAGTGTCCCTGCTGTGGGGGGTTGGGGGGGTTGGAACCCTGGTCATTGCATGGGTCCTTACATGGTACTATGTGAGCTTAACCAACCCTGTGCACCGCCAGGAGGCCCCGAAATACAGTTCTTTATTCATTAGAGAAGTGGGCTTAAAGGACTGTCAATGCTGAAAGCATAATATTGTGAACATCTGTTTCATACTGGAAAGCATGTATATATTTACCAACAAGAGGAGGAAACTGAAGTATGTATTTTGAACAAAACTTTTACGCCTCTTTCAAACTGAAAAAATTGTACATGTTTGCTATTTTTAGGCTTTGGATAACTAAACAAATACGACATGCCGAGATTAAAAGTTAGCTCACCGGGTAGGGTGTGTGCTTTGTCATATGTTCTACTCTCCACTTCTATTTTTAAATTTTTTTTATTATCTTTATTTATTGAATAGAGACAGGCGGAAATCGAGAGGGAAGGGGGTGATAGAGAGGGAGAGAGACAGAGAGACACCTGCAGCCCTGCTTTACCACTCACAAAGCTTTCTTCCTGCAGGTGGGAACTGGGGGCTCTCTGAACCATGTCCTAGAGCACTGTAACTTATGCACTCAACTAGGTGTGCTACCACCTGGCCCCTCTTTGCATCTGTTGGAATGAAAACATGAGCGTTAGTGATGTAATCACTCATGCACAAGGACCTAGTTGCACAAATAGATGTAAACCAGCAAAATCTGGGGGGGGGGGGAGCAGTTAGAACTAAGATCAGAATAATATTCCAACATCTCACACCATTTTTCTAACTATTCATAAGCAAAGTTAAATTTAACTTCTAAAACTGAATCCCACTTCATTAACTCAAAAGAGCTAACACCTGGTTTTATTTCAGAAAGTCACACTTTCAGAGATACTTTACATTAGAAATGAATTATGTCACAAACAGCAGATGTCATGGGGCAATCAGGTATAACAGATAGTAAGTACGTAACTTACACTTAAAACCCAACTGGTTTGGTTTCTTAATGACCCATCTGCAAGGAAACAGGCAGAATGGCTAGTGATTATAGCCAGTGGTGGAAGATACAGATACAGAGTACTATAAATAACAAGTCTATCAACTGTTCTGTACTCTTGCCAATCCCCACAGCAAGTATCACTAATCATTTGTTGCATTCCCACTAAATCTGATCCAAGCTTCTAAGTCTTTTATCAGCTGTGATTCAGGTCCCTATTACTACTGACTTCAGGTCAAATGTGGTCACTTTTTGATTTGGAGTGACAGCAGACACTGAGCATTCTGGAACTTCAGGAACTGGACCATTTCAGCAGTATGACATTCTCATAAAGCCTATGCCACACTTTGATTGGCTGTCAGAGTGGGTTATGTGTGCCACCAGATCCTTCAGTTCAGTGGAGTTCCAGAAAGCTGCAGCTTAATTGTGTTCTAAAACGCAGTTTATTAGTCTCAAAGTATGTCTAACGGGAAAAAAAATAACAAAACATGCTGTATACCCTTCGGTATAGTCTTTGTACCAAAACAGATGTTTGGTAAATGGTTTGCTGAGTCAAATAGAAGAATCAAACCGAGGAAATGACTAGAGTTGCGAGTGCAAGGGTTATTCATGGGACTAGTCTGAGAGAACCTCACTGAAAACCTTATGTAAAATCTAAGGGCCTTCTTACTAAAAATGCGTCTATTGACGAGTCCGCGAAAACCTGGATTAAAAAAAAAAAAAATCAGCTCTCCCAGTCCTTTTCATGTGACAGATTAACAAATTAAATAAATTTTAAAAAAGTTCGGGAGAAAGGGCTTGCCCAAGGTCGAAGTGGCAGGAACAGAGGGGAGCTGACCTCTCCACTCCAGACCTAAGCACCCTCCTTCCCCACGCTCAGTTACGCTTAGCCTCTTCTTAAATTTTCAGAAATTGCAAAGTTTGCTTTCGAACAGAACCGAGATCTCTTCCAAAGGTTTCAGGGCAACTAAAAGAACCAGAATTGCCCACGGCTGACTCAGAAGAGAGGCGCACGCCCAGTCTGCTCAGATTCCGTCCCGCCCCCACAGCCTCCCTCACGCGCCGCCACCATTCGTGGAGGCAGAGCAGGGTCCCTGTCTCCGGTGGCCGGAGCTGGCGACGCCTAGATCACCTTTCCGCCGGCAACGCTCCACCTGGCAGTGCTGCCCAATGTCCAACTCCGCCATCTCCCAGCGCCGCTTCGGACTGGCCAGAAGCGGGAGGGGCGGGGCCACGTCCAGCGCGCAGTGCCTGCTGGGAGTGTGGCTGATCAAGGGGCAGGCCTGCGAGTGGAGTGGGGCGCGGCCTGGATTGCAGTGGGTGGGGCCCGCGTGGAGGGCGGGGCCTGGATTAGAGTGGGTGGGACCTGGATGTGGGGCGGGGCGAGGCATTGACTGGAAATGAAGGAAGATTCTCCAAATCTCAGTTTTAAATAAATGCGATATCGGTACTAAGTGAGGAGGTCCAAAGAAAGGTGAGTAGGTCTGCGCTGCCTTTTCCCTGGAGAGAAATCCTTTAGCTCAGCCCTTAGAAAGTATTAGCATGATTTTCTGGGCTATGACTAGGATCTCTCAAAGTAGTATCCTGGATGGAGTTGGCTTCAGGAATTGGATAAATATATTCCAAGAGGCAAAGCACAAGCATTTGCAAGAATCAAATAAACGAGATGGACTGGCCATTTAATTTATTTATTCTACACCAGTGTTACTCGATTATATGTAAAATAAAAGCCCCTTCCAAGGGAATTATTAGTCTTCTTTTTTATTAAAGGTTTTTTTGTTGCGAGTCGGGCTGTAGCGCAGCGGGGTAAGCGCAGGTGGCGCAAAGCACAAGGACCGGCATAAGGATTCCGGTTCGAACCCGGCTCCCCACCTGCAGGGGAGTCGCTTCACAGGCGGTGAAGCAGGGCTGCAGGTGTCTGTCTTTCTCTCCCCCTCTCTGTCTTTCCCTCCTCTCTCCATTTCTCTCTGTCCTATCCAACAACAACAACAATAACAACAACAAGGGCAACAAAGGGAATAAATATTTTAAAAATTTTTAATAAAAAAAAGGTTTTTTGTTTTTTCGTATATTTTTATACAGAAAAGATCTCTATACCGGATTGCTTCATTCATATGTGGAATCTAGAGAACTGATACACATGAACTTGTGAAAAAATACAAAAGCAAACTATTTCTAAGACAGAACTATGGTGGTTATTATCTTTGAGAGGTCAGAGAGTGAGGACACAGAACTTTGGTAGTGGATGTGGTGTGGACTATACACTGTATCGTACAATTCTGTAATATTACAATCTTGTAACTCTCTACTAATCACAAATTAAAAATGAGGAATAAAAGAAAAAGTTTGGGCAGGCAGCGGTGCACCTGATTGAGTGTGTTATAATGGACAACCATCTGGATCCAAGCCCCCAGTCCCCATCTGCAGGGGAAAAGCTTCACCAATGGTGAAGCAGTCCTCCAAGTGTCTCTCTGTCTCACTCCCTACCTACTATTTCCCTCTGAATTTCTCTCTATATCTAATAAATAAATGACATTTTAAAAATAAATTTAAAAAGAAAGAAATTAATCTCTAGTTCTTTGATGTACTAGGGATGTACTGAACCACATAGGTCCCTCAGCTTAGAGATTCCCAGATTCATTTAACATAAGCAGCTAATGGAAACTCTTGGTAATTCCACCGGGTAGGGGAGCTTCATGTGCTTAATGAGCCACTTCAAAAACAGTGACAAAGGAGAAGCTCTTATAGGTGGGGCTCAGATGTATGCCATTCTTCTGTTATGATAGAAAACAGTACTCAGAGTGGATGAATGATAGCCAAAAACTACTCATGACAGGTACTGGAAAAGTTTTTTTTTTTTTTTTTTTTTAACCAGAGCACTGGCTCAGCTCGGGCTTATGGTGATGTGAGGGATTGAACCTGGGACTTGAGAGCCTCAGGCATGAAAGTCTCTTTGCATATTCATTATGCTATACCCCCACCCTGGAAAAGTATCTTTGCCTCTCAGTATATAACTGTGGTACACACGAATCATTAATCATTAAGAGAAGAGGAGGGGGAGGACTGGAGAGCAGGGTTTATTAATTCAGGATTTCATTTGAATCAATCTAGTAAAAAAAAAATCTCAAATTTGTTTGGGTGTCTAGAGAGACTTCAGATTGAAGCAATAAAGATAACTAGCTATCCCAGTCACTTTAACTTTTCTTTATTTTTTTAAATTAAGGGAGAGAGGAATAGAAATTAAACAGTTTGCCTAAATTTGTGGACAGTTTACCACATTAGATACCTCTTTCATTCTCCATATTGCTCATGAAATTAGCCATTAAAGACTATCAGAGGTGCCTCAGAAATGTCTTTCAATATCCTGTACTGCTCAGTTTCTCCAGTTATTTCCAAGGGAAAAAAAACAACAACAACAAAAAATTTTGCTTCTCAATCAGTGATACTACCATAAGCCAGGATGAAATATTCCTCTGATCTCTGGTTCTACTGCACCATCTCTTTTTCGTAAAAATAATCAAATCTTGGGGGCCTGGCAGTAGTGCAGCTGGTTAAGCACGGATGGCACAAAGCACAAGGACCAGAGTAAAGATCCCAGTTCAAGCCCCGGACTCCTCATCTGCAGGGGGTTGCTTCACAAGCAGTGAAACAGGTCTACAGGTGTCTATCTTTCTTTCCCCCTCTCCGTCTTCAGAAATTTGTGAGTGGCTTCTCTAGGTGGTTCTGGCTTAGGGTCTCTCAAGGTCATAGCCAAAGTGTCCATTGGGGCCAGGTGTGTGGTGCAACTGGAAAATGTTGTTTGGAGTTGTAGCATCTGAAGGACTGAGTCAGGCTACTTTTCCCTCTTGCAAGGTGGCTTTGGTGTGGCTATTGATTGGGTTCTCTCCATGTCAATCTCTCCAATAGGAGGCTTCATTAATGTGGAAGCTGAATTCTCCTTGAGTGAGTGATACCAAGAGAGAGCTAAGAAGGATCTTACTATGCCCTAGTTTTAGGAACCATAAGCCATCACTTTCATTTCATTCTGTTTCTTGATGGTGAACCACTGACTGAATCCATCCCAGACTATGGAATGATTTTCTTTCTTTTTATTTGTTATTTATTATTTTTTATTTGTGATTAATAGTAGGTTACAAGATTGTAAGATTACAGTGTATAATTAGTTTCATGGTACATCTACCACCAAAGTTCCCCACCCTCTGGCTTCCTAAAGATAACCACCATAGTTCTCACAAGTCTTAGAAATAACGCTTGCTTATGTCAGATACAGCTTCTGTCAGATACCTTGATACAGAAGTGAGTTGCACATGGCTTCTCTCAAGGTGCTCACATTGTCCAGGCTCAGTCTTGATCTAACGAATCTTTTTTATCACTACCTCTCAAACACTTCACACTCTGTGTCCCCCCATATAGCAGACCAGTGTACACACTATTCCTTAGTGTTTATGCCTTCCCTGTCTGATCTAATTGTTTTTGGTTTTTTTCTTTAGCTGTCACCTTGAGTATCTTTCATAGAGAATTCTTTTTTTTCTTCCTTAACTAGAATATATTGTTATTGTTGCATTCACTTTGTATGCCATTCAAAGAAGACTCCTTTTCATATCTGTCATATGATTATTTTATTAGTGTTTGTCTCCCCTCTAAGCTATTAAGCTACATAGAAAACAAAAATGTTTTTCTTTGCTATATGTTATGCTAGACTTGATCTGAGGCTACTTTGTTATTAGGAAAACATTTATTAAATAAAAAGATGAAAATTGGGAATTGGGCGGTAGAGCAGCAGGTTAAGCACATCTAGCGCAAAGCACAAGGACTGTCTTAAGGATCCCAGTTTGAGCCCCTGGCTGCCCACTTGCAGGGGAGTCACTTCATAAGAGGTGAAGCAGGTCTGCGGGTGTCTATCTTCCTCTCCCCCTCTCTGTCTTCCCCTCCTCTCTCCATTTCTTTCTGCCCTATCCAACAGCAACATCAATAACAACCACAATAATAACTACAGCAATAAAAAAACAACAAGGGCAACAAAAGGGAATAAATAAACTCATAAATAAATATTTTTTAAAGATATGAAAATAGTTTAAATTCATTCATGCACTGGTCAAGTTGAGTTATTGCAGGCTTTCTATACATGCTTCTTGTTTTTTTACCTGAGGGTCTTTTCCTATTCTTTCTGACAAAGAATGTCCTTTTTCCCACCTATACAATTAAATGACCACCTATCCTTGAGTGTCCTCAAACCGAATCTCCTTTCCAGGGCTATTCCATACTCATTCCACTGTATAGGAATTAATTATTCTTTTGGACACTTATAATTTACTTGTCCTTCTCTACTACATCTTGTTATTTCTAATTTTAAAGAAATATTTACTTATTACTTTGAGATACATTGTGCCAGGGATTGAACCTGCAGCCCCTGGTGCCTTAAGTATGCAAGTTGGTCATCTAACAGACTGAGATATCTCCAAAATCCTATGTCTAAATTTTATTATAATTCTTCTTATGGGTCTTTTCTTTCTTTCATAACTATCAGCACTTTAATAGCATGATTGATATTTTATTCATCATTATGATTCTTTGAATCTGCTAATGTGCCATTATGTGTCATAGTAATTCTTTTATGGAAATTTGTCCAAAAAATAACTGAAATTTATATTTTTCATTTATACTGGAAGAACACAGAGTAATTTCCCCCAAGTTTTAGAACAGAATATTAATCACATGAAAGAATGTGCTACTATGTACAGAAGGGACTATGGACATAGAGATGCAAAAATAGAGAGAAGCATTTTTTTATAGTCTCACCTGAGAATAAACCAAAAACTCATCAGTAGTTACAAAGATAAACTAGGGGATAGTCAAGCAATGTCATATTTTATCACACTAAAATGAATGCACTCCAATTGGATAAGAATATTAGTGAAATTTAAAAATAGATGGTGTGGATAAACAAGATAAAAAAGAGTAGACATAACATTATTTCTTTTATATGAAGTTCAAAAAGGGTAGAACTGTGGTTTAGGATGGATGTGATATACATGTAAAGAAAAGCCATTAAGTCTACATAAGTTGAAAACATATCAGGAGGATGGTGGAAGACATATCATCAGGAAGGGATGCAGATGGGGCTAGGGGTCTATGATTTGAGTAACAGCTTATACTGTCCCCTTAGGCATGGTTAGAGGTATTTTCAATATGTAACTATACATCATTCTCTATATCATGCTCTTTTCTATAGATTTGCTTAATCTTTCAGTAAAAGTGTTTCTTTAAAGACATTATGTAAGGGGCTGAGGTAATGGTACACCTGGTAGTAAGCATATGCTACAATGCTCAAGGACCTGAGTTCAAGCCCTTGGTCCTTACCTATGTGGGGAAGCTTCATGAGTGGTGAAGTAGGACTGCAGATGTCACTCCCCCCTCCTCAATATCTCAGTCTCAATCCAAACTAAACTAACAAATAAATAAAATACTTTAAAAATAAAAAACATAGGTAATATACTAGAGAGTTAATGTAATAAAAGTTTCTTTAAAGGTAGCATGCAAGAAAACGTTGAAGTTTTAAAAAATAAAATGTCAGTTATTAATTCAGGTTATTTATTATTCCTTGATATAAAATTGTTATTATTCCTTGATATAAAATTGATATTAAAATTCTTTATTAGGGGATTAATAGTTTACAGACAACAGTAAAGTTCAATAGTTTGTACATACGCAGCACTTCCAGTTTTCCACATACCAATTCAATCCCCACTAGGTCCTCTTCTGCCATCATGTTCCAGGATTTAACAACTTGTTTTGAACTTGCTGACTTGTATTATTATTCAGCAAATATTCACCTTCCTCCCTTTTTCCACTGAGGTATACTTCACTTCTTCGTTGATGTTAAGCCGGGTTACATGATTTTCCTTGGATGATAAAGTGTTGGCAGATTTTCCCCTGAGGCAGAGGCCTTAACTGTACTTTAGTATTTTGACTTCATGCTAGTCCTCTTTCATGGAAAGAACTTGGACCAGATAGCGCTTGTCCATTCGTCTGGTCCCACACTGATCACATACGGCATTAAAACAAACCCAAAATATAACTTGATGTCCAGGCTGGTCAACCCGTAGCCTGAAGAATAGCTTCCGATGCGGTGGTGCACTGGGTTAAATTCACTTAGAAATAAGCACAAGAATCCGCTCAAGGATCAGGTTTGAGCCCCTGGCTTCCCACCTGCAGGGGTGGGGGGTAAGGGGGTGCGGAATCACTTCACAACTGGTGAAGCAGGTCTGCAGGTGTCTTTCTCTCTCCCTGTCTCTCTTGTCCCCCTCTCAATTTCTCCCTGTCCTATTCAAAAAATTTTTTAAAAAAATTAAGAAAAAAGACCTCAGGAGCTGTGAATTCCTAGCGCTGGCACCAAGCCCCAGTGATAAACCTGGAGGGGAAAAAACAAAAAGTTTCCATTTGTCTTTACCTGGAATCTTAGATTTTAAAGAATCTTAGATTCTGTAGCAACGATCTAAGGCTATTTACTTCCCCACTTAATCTCTCTCTTGTTTGGTGAAACAGGGGCGCATGTACACTTTTGCTTACTCATACCATTATTTTCATTCAGATAGAGAGACAGAGAGAGTGGTGGTTAAGTATTCAGCAACTAGGGCCCATAGGGATTGCTGACAAGTAGAATGTGGGATTCAAGAGAAAGAGAAGGACCAAGGATAAAACCAAAGTTTCATGCCTGAGCAAAAGGAAGACTGTAGTGATCAGTATTAATTTACAAAGAGGGAAAGGAGCTGGATTTAAACTTATCTATATTTCCTGATTAGCCATAGAATATCATGTATCTAGGTAATAGGAAGTCTAAGAGCCAGGGGCCTGGTGGTGGCACACCTGGTTGAGTGCACATATTATAATGTATAAGGACAGGGGTTCAAGCCTCTGGTCCCCACCTGCAGGGGGAAAGCTTCACAAGCAGTGAAGCAGGGCTGCAGGTGTCTCTCTGTCTCTTTTCCTCTCTATCTCCCCTTCCCCTCTCTATTTCTGGTTGTCTCTATCCAATAAATAGATAAAAAAAATTAAAATAAAGTCTAAGAGCCAACTTCAGATATGTTAAGCAATATGGATAGTCTCAAGATACAGAACTGTGCCTCATATTGTATCCATGAAGTGGCTGATATAGAAAACCTTTACAGTGGGTCCAGGTGGTGGTGCACCTGGGTAAGCGTAAACATTAGAGTGCACAAGGACCCAGGTTCAAGCCCCTAGTCCCCACCTACAGGGGTAAAGTTTTACAAGTGGTAAAGCAGTGTTGCAGGTATCTCTCTGTCTGTTTTTCTCTCTAACTCCTCCTCCCCTCTAAATTTCTCTTTGTCTCTATCCAATAATAAACAAAAATATTAATGCATCTGATAACTTTTGACTTCTTTTACTTATTTCTGATCATGGATAGACAGAGGTATGAGAAAACATAAAGCGTCATCTGACATAACTCAGTGACAGGCAACCTGTATCTTCATCATGAAGAATGGCTATAAAGCTTGTATTGTTGCAAAATTATTATTTTTTCATAAGGGCTGCTTCTGCACTCATTATGATTTAGTAGATGCGATGCATATTTGGTTCAAAGAAACATAACTATTGAGGAAAAGAATGTGCACATGCTTGTTGAACTGCTTGGTAAATAATTATTTGATGTTTCTGCAGTATGTTTAAAGGGCAATTCTTCTTGTGTTGCTTGAGAGAGTTCATTTGACATTCTAAAAATGGATGCAATTTCAAAGGGTGGCCAAAATGTATCAATTAGCCTGACATATAGGCCCTTTTAACAGATCTATAAATTTCCAATTTCCTTTGCTATCTTAACCATGGTAAATCATCCTGAACAAGATCATTCTTTTGAACATCAGCTTCCTTAATAGCTGAGATCAATTGAGATTAGAAAATCAAAAGTACAGTAGATGCTGAGAACTCTTCATGAAACCAGATTTGCGGGATGAATATTGAATGAAGACTAATGTGTTGTTTTCACTTCTACATCATTGACTTCAAAATTTATTCTCAGTGTCTCATTATAGGATTAAACACGAATATATATTTGGGTAGTTTGCTTACATACAAGTATTATTTTTCCTCCCTTAAATTTATGTATTACTGGAAGACAGTGTTATTTTAACTCAAACATATCTTGCTTTCCATACATATGTGTTTTTGAAAACACTCCACATTATATTACATAAAACGGATTACTCTTGCCAATGAATTATAAATTGAAAG
Organism: Erinaceus europaeus; assembly: GCF_950295315.1. Taxonomy (NCBI): domain Eukaryota; kingdom Metazoa; phylum Chordata; class Mammalia; order Eulipotyphla; family Erinaceidae; genus Erinaceus; species Erinaceus europaeus. The sequence continues at coordinate 172,706,168 of NC_080162.1, read as the reverse complement.
CTGAATTATGTGGTTTCACTTCTGATTAATTTTTATTTGTGAGTTGAGTCGAGTATAAAATCCTCAGCATATTGTGTAGTTCTGTGGGATTTGGAATATGCCTGCTTTTAAAGACAATGTCACAACTTTTTCATCTTTTGTTTTCAAACCCCAGACATCCTGACCTTCTTTCAGTTCCTAACTGATAAACTCAAGGTTTCTGCTCATCTTATTTAATATTTTATTCTTGAACATGCCCTGTTTTATAGCATATTACCACTTCAATAATCTTTTCTAGGTAGAAAATTGACTCCAAAAATGCATGGAATTAGTCTTTCTTTCTTTCTTTTTTTTTTTTTCCTCCAGGGTTATTGCTGGGCTCGGTGCCTGCATCATGAATCCACCGCTCCTGGAGGCCATTTTTCCCCCTTTTTTGTTGCCTTAGTTGTTGCAGCCTCGTTGAGGTTATTATTGCCATTGTTGACGTTGCTTTGTTGTTGGATAGGACAGAGAAATGGAGAGAGGAGGGGAAGACAGAGAGAGAGGGGGAGAGAAAGATAGACACCTGCAGACCTGCTTCACCGCCTGTGAAGCGACTCCCCTGCAGGTGGGGAGCCGGGGGCTCGAACCAGGATCCTTAAGCTGGTCCCTGCGCTTTGCGCCATGTGCGCTTAACCCACTGCGCCACCGCCTGACCCCCTAGTCTTTCTTTTTATACTGTTGCATCTACAGGATCTAAACTATGTTAGATATCTAATATGTACTCAGAAGAGAATTAATGCATAATTCCTTATCCATAATACTGATTTCCCTTTTCTAAACCCAGGTAACTCCTGTTCATCATTGAAATATCAATTTAAATGTCTCTTTTTCAGACTTACTATTTTGAACCATAACATAAGATCATATTTCACTAGTACTTATTTGTATGATAGTATATACTTTTGTATATACTTTTAAGTACGCCACAGAACTTAACAGAACTTAAATTTTTAACTTCTATTACTTGTGAGATGATGTACTTATACCACTGGTAAGCACTTTGGGGATAGAGGATGCCTCTTTCTTGCACTAACAATATTCCAAACATTGAGTATAATGTCTGTAATATAGAGATGCTCAGCAAACATCTGTTAAATGAACATATAGAAGGATGTTTATAAGCCCTCGCTATAGCTATAGTTTCTTTGTACTACTTGTTTAGTGCTTTACGTTGGTTAGTAGTCCAGAAACAGATGCTTTAGTATGGTGAATAAGTTCCTCTTTAAAGGTGGCTATCTCTGAATTCAGTTAATACTTGTAGAATCTGGTAATTTTTTCTTTTAACATTTTTTTATTTTATTAGTAATTTAATAATGATTGACAAGATTGTGGGATAAGAGGGGTACAATTCCACACAATTCCCACCACCAGAGTTCCATATCCCATTTCCTCCATTGGAAGCTCCCCTATTCTTTATCCCTCTGGTAGTATGGGCCAAAGATCTTTATGGGGTGCAGAAGGTGGGAGGTCTGGCTTCTGTAATTGCTTCTCCACTAGACATGGGTGTTGGCAGTTCGATCCATACCCCTAGCCTATTTCTATTTTTTCCAAGTTGGGTAGGGCTCTGAGGAGGTGGAGTTCCAGTACTCATTGGTGAGGTCCTCTTCCCAGGGAGGTCAGGTTGGTGTCATGGTAAAATCTGCAACTTGGTGGCTGAAAAAGAGTTAAGATATAAAGCAGAACAAATTGTTTTTAATAATTAGGAACCTAAAGGTAAGCACAGAGTAGGTGAGATCTGGGGTCTTCATGATAGAAAAAACTAGGAAGTCTATTTTAGATATATTCCAAGGACTTTACTAATTTTTGCTTGAGCCTGATAGCTAACATGCAGGTGATTTGAAAGTATTGCCTAGGCAGATGGTGTCAGAGTTGGGAATAGGACTAGCAAGCTGGATCAGGGCAATGAGTAGCTCTTAAAGATGGGAAAAGTATATAAATATTGTTAACTGTAAACACCATCTACCTAACCTAGGGCCCATGTCTATCCATAGATAGTACAGGAGCCTGTGTAACCTCTGCATCCCTATTGATCTGAACTTGCATTCCATAGTCATAGCTAGGAACATTCTGGGCTGCACTTATTTCAGGACCAGTCTTCCTCAAGTGGTAGAGTATGTTGACCCAGTCCTCCTTTGGATAGTGGGGCAGTATCTACCGTTATTGTTCTACATTGAAGGCAAAGTCTTGTAGACCCCTACAAGAGGGTCCGTTATGTTGTTCTTGATGGAGATAACCAGTGATGGTGGAGAGAGGGATCTGTTAGAGGTCTAGACTCATCATATCTGTGTGAGAATCCCAGCATTCCCTGAATAGGGCCCCAAATGATGGGGTGGCCTTGTAGTGACCAAAAGGGTCATCATTAAAGTGTGCCAGTCTCTTGCCCTTATCCAGCTTTTGTAGCCCTTAATTTATCTGACAGGGATAGGCTTAGAGTGGTTAAGGGAAGTGAAATAGAAAGTAGATGAAGATGGTATCTAGGTCTAAGTAGAAACTATTTGATTAAGTATTTTGTGTTGTCTTTTTTAGGTCTTTGGACTTGTTTACTGTACTTACTGAGTCAATATAAATGATTGCACACTTTTACTTCAAGGTATATATTTTCCTCTTACTTATGCATACATATGCATGTTGCACTATCTCATGTGCCCTGTTCTATGTCTAGGTGCTATAACTCTGCCAGGTGGTGTGCCACCCAAAATACAACTTAGGAATTCTATCATTTTGTGAAGGTCTCACCCGAGTATTGGAGCTGAAGTGTTGACATCCTAGCCTGGTGTCTCAGGACACATCTGAAGTGAAACATATCAAGGCGGCACTGGTTGCATTGATTTGGTTGCTATTGGCAAATGTAATATCAAATGGTATGGATCAAAAGAAGCATGAAGGAAAATAAGTAAAGACCCAGAGGTTCCATATAAGATCTTACCATGATTTATGTCACTTAATGCTATTTACACATAACTCTACCTTATATACTGACAAGATCAGTTGCTTCTGGTCTCCTTAGTCTAAGATTATGGGTGATTTAACATTTAAAAAAAGTTATTATTAAAATGCATTAATAATAAGCCTAGTGTTGAAATTCAATCACTTTACTAATCTGAAACCTTAAGTGCTTAGATTGAATGAATATATATTCAGAACTGAAGTCTGTGCATTAAAGAATCTGATAATTTTTATGCTTCTTTACTCCCACACTGCATACTTAGTGCATATTTAATGAGCTTATCCTCTGGTTCAGTCTACACAGAGTGAAAGGAGGTCATGCAGATAGTTAAAAGACTATAGCTTTAAGACAGAATGATGTCTTTCATTTTAACAGCCTGTGTGAACTTGGCCAAGTCACCAGTTGAACTAAGTGTTCGTCATCTGTTAAACAGAAATAACAATACCTATTTTGTAGGGTTTATATAATAATCATTAACAATGTAAATAGTATGCCTGCCTCATTACGGGTGCTCAGAAGATGGTAGCTGTTATTACTATCTCAATGTACTTGCATTTCCAGAACTTTATATACTGAACATACTTTATAAAATTTGGTCAGACTTTCCAGCACCGGTGACTATAGCAGAACATGTGCTACTTCTCAGCTCTTAAGGGCTTCATATCTACATGAGAAAATAAATTCCAAAACCAGTTCATGAAATTGATAACACATGTAAGAGTGGAATATGTTGCAGACCATATGATTTTTGAGTGGTCAGGCAGAAAATGGTAAGGGGTGACTGGTAGTTACTGGGAAATATAAGCTTACATGTTTGTATGTGTAAACTATTTATCATTAAGTCACCTGTGAAAATGTCCAATTTGTTTGGGGAAATTTGATGCTGACTATGCCAATGTTGGGATACAATGCATCCACTTGCTGCTTCTGTGTTAATATGATGGAAGACAATATTGGGTTAATGATCTTGGGCTATCAAAGTGTATTTATCATATAATGGATGTGTTTCCTCTTTTTGGAGCAAGTGGTTAGGTAATAATCTAAATGGGTTTTGATGATGTTGAATGATATTGCTCAGACAAGGCTTTATTATGTGAGCATGCATACTAGTCCTTGTAAACTAGAACACAGATTCAATTTCATATTTTGCTTCTTCGTTGCCTGCCTTGCACAGGCTTTCAGTTGTATTACATCTTCTATAATCATTACACAATGTGGTCCTTTCATCTAACTAAACTCTGTTTGAGCTCTAATAGATGGAATCAAGGTGATGGGCACAAGTAAAATAATGCTTCTTTTTCTTTAGGACAATGCCTTCTTTTGTTACGTAAGTATCTCTCTCAAGGCATTTGTCATAGACCTAAGTACAAGTACACCCCAATAAAGGTTTTTGAGACATTCACAGTCACACTGGAAGCTTTAGACATCTGATTTCAGAATCTAATGCAGCTACTGAATACACTCAGAAGTCCTGAAATTAGGCAGAAATGGACATCTTTTCACCCACCTCATGTCATGCCAGAATGATCTAAAATCCATTCAAGTCAACTTGTCAACCAGGTACTCATCAGTCTGCCCAGACTACATCTGCAGAGCCTAGCCTAGTGGGGCCAACTCCTTTTAGAGTTAACTGCTTACTCACATGCCTGCATCATACCAATGGACATTCCAGAAGCCCTGGCTTCCACATGACCACTGGATGAATGTATCAGAATATTATTACTCACATGGACACACACACACACGTCCAGGCATGGAATAAAGTATTTTGCTGATGTGGATTTGTAATGCACACTTTACTATATAGACAATTTCAGGCTCTACAGGGAACTTTTGAACATTGGTTTGCTGTTTTGCTGAGGCACCCAAAGCCCAAATGAATCTTTCACCCCTGGTTGGTCATCAGAGTGGATAAAGCAGCAGTTTTGTTGCGGTCTTGTCAATCTATTCAACTCTTTTCTCAATTCTCTGAGGGCCCTGTCGCGCCTGCTGGCTAAGTCCGGGTCCCAGTTCTCCCCGCCTTCACCCGGCCGAGGGGCGGGGCCGAGCTGGCCGCCAGGAAATGCCCAGGGGTGTGTGTCACCTGCCCCAGACTTGTTGATACTCAGGAGTACCGCCTTTTTTGGGCTGTGCCCAAGAGACCAAAGGAAGAACTTGCTCTGGGTTTCCCAGCTGTGGCCCAAGAGGAACTCCTGAGACTTTTCCACACTCCACAGCCATGAGCAAGTTGGGCAAGTTCTTTAAAGGGGGAGGTTTGTCTAGGAGCAGAGCTGCCCCCAGCCCCCAGGAGGCCCTGGCCCGACTCCGGGAGACCGAGGAGATGCTGAGCAAGAAACAGGAGTACTTGGAAAATCGAATCCAGAGAGAACTCAGCTTGGCCAAGAAGCACGGCACGCAGAATAAGCGAGGTAGGCTCGGTGTCTGTCCCCCAAAGGCCAGCTGTCTGCCTCCAACCTCCTGACCTGTTTTGGAGTCAGTTTTCCCCCAACCCCCAACCCCCAACCCCCACCCTAGAGGTCAGGTTTGCTTCCAAACTTTTCTAGGAACTTGCACGGTCTGACCCCCTAGACTGGGACAAGAGAGAGTTAAGCAAGGCAACCTGTAATCATTCAGTAATCACAATAAAGCAACATTTTAATGTAGTACTTAAAAAAGTCTTCAAAATTAATGTGGAAAAACCTCATGATAAGCAAAAGATTAAAAACTTAAGTAAATTCAGGGTTGATATTACTACTTTTTTTCCCTTTTGCCTTAGACCTATATTTTGTATGTCACTTCCATATGAACAATTCTTTTCTTAATGTAATATTTCCTTCACAGTGGATTAAAAAGTGTTTTGTCACCATCAGTAATTTAACATGGGTTTACAGAATTATAAGAATTCAGGGGTACAGCTTCGCACCTGCATATATGTGTGCACAACTCATTCTTGGTGGACTTTATAGTGTTATATCTGAGTTTTAAAAGTCCATTATAATACTGCTTCTTGCTTATGGAAAGTTTTGATGATCCTTTAAATTTTGCTTCTGACTCACCTTCTTTCAGTTCCAGTCCTGACTCTTAACATTAAAGATCAAGTTTTCTACTATGTATTTATATCATACATTTTCACCAGCATTAAATCTCCAGCGAAGCATATTCTACTATATTCTGATATACCTTGTTTCTCAGCTGTTGAAAAGTTTAGTTAACTGTCATGCAGTTGAAATACTAGGCTTAAAAAAAAAAAGTCAAGGCACTAGGGAATTAAACATTAAATTTCCTATCATTAGCTTTTGCCACACACAAGGGACTTTGAGTCCCTTTAGTGTTCCTGCCACACCTAAAATCCTTTGTTCTTGTCCAGAGTTCATTGATTCCTTGTGTTTACAGGGCTCTCTCTCCTTTCTCTATTTCTTTTTCTCTCAGTAAAATAAATAAATAAATAAATAAATAAATAAATAAAATAGCACCTATGACACACATAAAACCCCAGTGAGAAGGTGGATTTGCTCTTGTAACAATGATGAATACATGACATACCCTGAAAAAAATTAATACAGAATTTTACCATCAGTCCCTTGAATCTAACATTATCCAGTGAGGCTTCTTTAGTCCTTACTGAATGGGAGATCTTTACAAGCAACGTATCAGATAAAGGACTAATAGCCAAAATATATATTCACCAAACTCAACAGCAACAACAAGGCCCCATTAAAAATGGAGACTAAATAACAAAGCTTTCAATGACTTCACTTTTCTATAAGATACTGCTGTTATTTTACATAGGGTAGAAATACTATTTCCTAGAGTTAACCTTGAAGACTACTGCTTCCCATGAATGCGTGCCTGATACATATTTGCATACTTATTGCCACAGTAAAAGGGCCAGGTTTTATATATCTTCATTATATAACTTTTGTCTACATTACTTTTGTCTGTTTTAGAGCTAAATGCTACTTTCTGTTTTTATTTTATGTCTGTACGTATTTAAAGAAGTTACTACATAGCAATTTCTAAAGAGAGACTGTGCCATTATGACTGCTAAAAAGTCAGTGATGGTTGTGTTTGTTATTTGGGGTTTTCTTTTTCGGTTTAATGTGCATGTTGACATTTGCTTAGTGTCTTTTAAGGATTGTTTTTCTCTTTGTTTTGTTATTCATTTGAATCTGTATGTAGCTCTAGTGATTACTCAGTTCTTCTTCTAGCGTTTGCCAGTAAATCTTGTTTTTAAAGATCTGAAAAATTAAACATTCCCTTTTCTTTATGGGGAGGGGAGAGGAAGAGAACATCACTCTGGTATATGCTGCATCTTTCTTACAATTATATTGAGGGGTAATGGTTTACAGTACAATTGTTGACATAGGGGTGCAATTTCTCATCATCTTCTGATAGCTCTCACCCACAACCTAGGTTCTTTTCCACCATCATGCACCAGGACCCCAGCGCCCTCTCCAACCCTCTCCCTTCTCTGCCTTCCCCTGAATCTTTTACTTTGTTGCAATACATCACACCCAGTCTAAGTATCACTGTGTGTTTTCCTTTTCTGTTCTTGTTTCTTAAGTTACACCTATAAGTGAACTCATCTGGTCTTTGTCCTTCTTTCTCTCTTAACCTTATCTCACTTACCATGATTCCTTCAAGTTCTATCCAAGATGAAGCAAAGGATAGAACTTCATATTTATTGACAACTAAGTATATATACATACATACATATATATATATATGTATATGTACATACATATATATTTTTTATTAGTCACTCATCTGGCATTGACCATCTGGGCTACTTCCAAGTATTGGCTATCACAAATTGTGCTACTATGAGCATAATCGAACAGAGATCTATCTGGATAGGATAAATAGCATAATGGCTATGCAGACAGACTCTCATGCATGAAGCTCCATCGTCCCAGGTTCAATCTCCCATACCATCATCATAAACCAGAGCTGAATGGTGCTCTGGTTAAAAAGAAAAAAAATATATATATATATACATATATGAGGATCAATGAAATTATCCCGAAAAGTCCTTACTTCAGTGCTGTATAAATACCAGCTGTTGTTAGCACTTTTATGTATGTATGTATGTATGTATGTATGTATCTATGTATCTATTTTCCCTTTTGTTGCCTTTGTTGTTTAACATTGTTGTGGTTATGGATGTCATTGTTGTTGGATAGGACAGAGAGAAATGGAGAGAGGAGGGGTAGACAGAGAGGGGTAGAGAAAGACAAACACCTGCAGACCTGCTTCGCCGCTTGTGAAGCAACTCCCCTGCAGGTGGGGAGCCAGGGGTTCGTACCCGGATCCTTACGGGCTTTGTGCCACGTGCAGCACTTTTTTTTTAAAAGCAGAAATTGACTTCTTAGTACAGGTCCCTTATAGACACACATTGTCAATCGGAATACCATCTAATCTATACCATGTGCCACATGAAAACCTTTCACCTGAGGACAACAGTCACTTGAATCTCCTGTTCCACAGCCCCCACATCTGTCACCCCTTGCTGTGCTGAGGTGTTCTCACCAACACTGACCCATTGGATCTAGGGTGAATGCCCCTTAAATTTCTACCTTAGCTGTTTCTTTCTTTCCTACAATATTCCTGGCTCTGTTCCTTGCCTTGTCCCACACTGAGCAAGAACTCCAAGTTTGTAATTATGTGAAAAGACTTGATTCCATCTGGAGCTATCAGTAGGCCTCAGACTACTGGAACATGGGATGAAGAGGTAAAGGGCTTAAACAGAGAGGAAATGAATTTTGCTGTTACCCCATTCCAGTAACATTAGGCCTGATTCCAGGCAAGACTTGTTACTGAGGCCATTCCATCTCATAAGGTGTCTGTTGGTAAATGGCCTTCTAGGCATTTTTCTATTTGAGTCCTCCAGTTCATTTTGAAATATGAATTTTGATTGATTGTTTTGCTGAAGTGGAATTTGCTTTGAGAATCATAATGCAGAGTTGGTCTTTCTTGGAGCAGAGGCCTGCATATAATCCTACTTAGTGATGGAAACTCCCTGGGCTCCGGTTTGCTTTTCATTATAGTTATCATAGAGTCAAATTCTGCAATTTCAGGTGCTGAGCCCTGAAGGGCTTTTATGCTAAGAAATAATATCTATCTTAGTTAAGTGCCAGACAGGTAAGGGCAAAAACATGGGTCAGGTAATATAAGACAGACATAGACTGTGAAACCTTGATGGATAGAGGTTCCTCTGGGAGGTAGATTTTTTCTGCTGACTGCTTTGCTTTTTTTTTTTTTTTAATTAAATGCCACTAGTGCTTTACCAAGGTTTCATGTCTGGCACTTCCAGTGCACCAGGTTGACTTTTTCCTCCACTTTTCAATCTCAGAGAGAAACAGAGAGGGAATGAGGCAGAAAGAGACAGAAAGAGGACAATCTCCACAACATTGCTCTACCCCCAAGTGAAGCATTTCCTGTTGATGGTACACCCTTGTGATGCTGGGGGCTTGAACTTGGGTCCTTGAGTATAATAAAGCATGCACTTCACTGGGTGAGATATCTCCCAGCCCTATGACTTTAATTAAGAGTTTCTCAAAATGAGGTTCTCCAATGTGATCACCTACCTCATATACCATAATTCATAGGGAGAATTTATTAATCATAAATACTTCCCTTAAATGCTAATCTGGCAGATTGAATATAGAGTCTAGAAAATTAAGCTTTGAACAAACAACTCAGTGATCTGAATGTTCACTACAGCTTGAGAACTCATGGTGTAGTTTGCCACGAGTTGTGAAATTGGGAAGTATACTTCTTGGTTATTTTCTTCCCCCACCCATTCTCATTGTTTCTCTTTTTCCTTTATCACACCTGCACTTGGCTGAGAAATGTGTATCCACTTCCCCTCTGCTTACTGCCAAAGAAAAACTTCTGAAGTGTCTAATAGATCCTCACTAGCAATCAGGATTTGTTTTCTTTAGAAATGTTCTGCGGAGGATAAATAGCATAATGGCTATGCAGACAGACTCTCATGCATGAAGCTCCATCGTCCCAGGTTCAATCTCCCATACCATCATCATAAACCAGAGCTGAATGGTGCTCTGGTTAAAAAGAAAAAAAAATATATATATATATATACATATATATATTCTTTTTATCATTTTCCTAGGAAATTGTAGTTCCCAGGACAATTGTTAACACCTGAGTAGCTTATCTCTTGAAGATAGGAGTCTATATACCACTCCTATCACCAATCCAAGTCCCTCTTCACTGTTTGTACTGGATAACCAACACCTGCCACACCCCTTTGACCTAGTCCATAGTCCTTTGCTTTGCTTCCTAAATGCCACTTATAAATTAGGTCATCTGGTATTCCTTCTGTTCCTTCTGGGTTGTTTCACTTAACAAGACCTTTTTTAGTTCTATCTAAGATACGGGAAAAGAAAATATTTCATCACTTCCTATACTTAAGTAGTGTGTTTTACACCATAACTTTTTTAAATGACTCATCTGTTTTTGGGTATCTGGATTGATTGCTTCCAGATTTGGAATATTATAAACTGTGTTGCTGTAAACATAAGCATACATAAATCTTTGTATTATTTTTATTTATTTATTGAATACAGACAGCCAGAAATCATGAGGGAAGGAGGAGATGGGGAGATGCAAAGACACCTGCAGCCCTGCTTCACCACTTGTAAAGCTTTCTGTCGTTAACGTTCGGGGACTCCAACAGGCCGGGCTAGCTTCGCGGCGGTGAACAGAGACTCGAGGACACATGACTGGGACGGGAAGCTGTATTTCTTTATTCACGAACAACGATACACAGATCTCTCCTGCATCCTTCTCCTCACTCAGCTGCACCAAGAACTCTGGAACTCTGTAGGGGTTCTGGGGGCGGGGAAAAGTGGGCCCCGCGAAACTAGCAAGGGCCAAACCAAATCTCTCAGAGGTAGAGGGAAGGGGACCAAACCAATATGAAGAACACCAACATATTCCCCCTTCTTTTTTTTTTTTAATTAAATGACCACAGTATCGGGTGTGGGGTGAACAGAAACCTATATCGTACAGGCATTTTCAAAAAAGAAACTGGCACAAACATGGAGGAACATGTAAGCGAGCAACAAGAACCAGTGTGCTGCCAAGGGAAGGCCTGAGGGGGGCGTTTTTGCCTCTGTGGGCAAAACTTTTATCAGCTAAAAAAAAAAATTTCCTGCCTCTGGGGGCTTCTTTTGCCTCTGGGGGGCGTTACTTGCCTCAACGGGCATTTTCTAGCATGGGGGGGAGGGTGAGGCCTAGAGTCTCAAGGCAGCTGGCTACAGTCAGTCCCCGAGAAACCCAGCAGCACAAAGGGAAGCTGCCAGCCCTGTGCAAAGTGTCCGAGGTGTACCAGTGAGTCTGATAGAAGCGCGAGTCCAAAGCAGATGTCCACCGAAGAATTGCCAAGTGGTGAATTGTTGTACGTCTGTCTCGATGGGGAATGTCAGCCATTGGAATTCTGCTTTTCTGTAGAGAACTTGACAGCTGCAGTTCACTTACGTATGAAACAAAACTTGTAGCAGGTTAGAAGTTTACCACAATTGATAACTCTATTACAATTGGAAGTCCCTTCCAGCACGATTCCAAGGCTATTTGAAGTTCAAACAATAAAATTTGGAAAGGCAAACATGAACCATAGAAAGAAAAAAGACTCAGGCATGAGAATTATTAGCATAGCCATAGCGCAATCTAACGTTTCTAATTGAGAAGGAATTTGAGACTTTTACATATCAACAACATCTTTTTAACCTTTTGTTACACCCATTCAAGATGGAGACACACCCTAGGTGTGCGCAGGTTTTTTTTTTTAGACCAACTTAGTTAAAATATATTGATTGTTAACTAATTTTTACCTCAGACTTTAAATATAAGTTAATTTTATCTTTATGAGAATTGCATTGAAAACCTTTTTCATTTAACTTTGTTTGGTAAGAGTATAGCCTTAAAGTTACATTCTTAACCTTAAAGTTAATGTTACCTGTTGTTAAAATTCGGAGGCTCCAGCTGGCCGGGCTAGCTTCACGGGCGGGTAACAGAGACTTGAGGACACACGGCTGGGCAGGGAAGCTGTATTTCTTTATTCAGGAACAATGATTTATAATCTAAGACAAACTAATCACCAAACAGAACTCTCCTGCCTCCTTCCCCCGCAGCGGTGCCAAACACTCTCGAACTCTGGGACTCTGGAACTCTCTTGGGGTTCCTTGGGGCGGGGGCAAGTGGGCCCGCAAAAACTAGCAGGACTGACTTGGCAGGGGGAGAGCATACAACAGTTACCAAACTTTAAACACACATATACATATGGTCTTCAATACCCAAGGAGAGAAACTTTTGTTACGAAGACATGTCATTTCAAACACGAATTTAGATCTGTACTGTCTTAGCCATTCGGGGAGTGTGTTGTCCAGCGGTGGGGGCAACTTCAGCTTTAGGAATTGTAGGTTGTGATCTCTGCACGAATCTCTGCATATTCTAGCTCGTCTGCCTTCAGACCTGAGATGAGGATCTAGGCCAGGGGGCCCAGTTTCGGCAGGGAACCTGCGGTCTCCGGGTGGTCCGGGATCTGCCCAGACTTCATAGCAGGAGGGCAGGTGGGCCAGCCATGCAGAAGGCACGCGCCTAGGTGCCCCGGGGTGGCGCCTGTCCGCCATGTCTGTTGCCCTGCTCCCAGCGGCCAAGCAGCATGGAGGGAGCCCGCGCCCAATGTCCCGCACTACGTGGCGGAAAGCCGGCTCCTGCGGGCTGGCTCTTGCAGGCTGGCGTTGGGCGGAAACCACAGAGTGGTCCAGAGATAAATGCTCCAGAAACAGCGAAACAGTCTCGTGAAGAAAGGGCAGAGGCCTTTGGAGATCTCTTCACAAGCAGAAGAGAAGGCCATAGTGCACAGGTAGCCAAATTGTCTTCACTTACCTGAGAGATGCACAGGTCCAGCCCCACTTTGTAGGTGCCATTTGTCGTTAACGTTCGGGGGCTCCAGTAGGCTGGGCTAGGTTCGCGGCAGTGAACAGAGACTCGAGGACACACGGCTGGGCCGGGAAGCTGTATTTCTTTATTCACGAACAACGATTCATAAACTAACCCAAACTAATCACCACACAGATCTCTCCTGCATCCTTCTCCTCACGCGGCTGCGCCAAGAACTCTGTAACTCTGTAGGGGTTCCAGGGGTGGGGACAAGCGGGGCCCGCGAAACTAGCAAGGCTAAACCACAATCTCCTAGAGGTGGGGGGAAGAGGACCAAACCAAGATGAAGAATACCAACATATTCCCCCTATTCTTTTTAACTGCTCAGTCGGTAGAGCATGAGACTCTTAATCTCAGGGTCGTGGGTTCATGCCCCACGTTGGGCGCCATTTGTCGTGAACATTCAGGGGCTCCAGTAGGCCAGGCTAACTTCGCGGCGGTGAACAGAGACTCGACACATGGCTGGGCCAGGAAGCTATATTTCTTTATTCATGAACAACGATTCATAAACTAACCCAAACTAATCACCACACAGATCTCTCCTGCATCCTTCTCCTCATGCGGCTGCACCAAGAACTCTGGAACTCTGTAGGGGTTCCGGGGGCGGGGACAAGTGGAACCCACGAAACTAGCAGGGGTCAAACCAAATCTCTCAGAGGTAGGGGAAGAGGACCAAACCAACACAAAGAATACCAACAGCTTTCCCCCTGCAGGTGGGGACTGAGGACTCAAACCTGGGTCCCTGCACACTGTAGCCTGTGCACTCAACAAGGTGTGCCACCACTTGGTCCCTACATAGATCTCTTTGAAGAGGTGTTTTTTCTGTTCTTTGGAGAGATTCCTAGGAGATGATCTGGATCATAGGTTAGATACAATTCTAGTGTTCAGAGGAACATCAGGACTGCTTTTCCACAGTGGTTCAAACAGTTTGTTTATTGTCACAGGGTTATCGCTGGGGCTAAGTGCCTGCACAACAAATCCATTGCTCCTGGAGGCCACCCCCCCACTATTTTTTCTTTCTTTATTTGATAAGACAGAGATAAATTCAAAGGGGAGAGGAAGGTAGAGAGGAAGATACACAGATACCACTAGCTTCACTGCTTGTGAAGCTTCAACCCTGTAGGTGGGAGTTGGGGGGCAGGTAGCTTGAACTCAGGACCTTGTGCTTGGTAGCATGTGTGCTTAACCAGGTACACCATTACCTGCCCCCGCCCCCGAAAACATTGTTATGAATGGTGCTATTTTGGTATCATAAGAATGTTTTGGGGGGCCGAGGCAGGTAATGGTTATGAGTTTGATCCCTGGTGTCACATGTGCCAGAGGGATATTCCAGTTTTCTTTCTCCCTCCTGTCATAAATAAATACATCTTTTAAAATGCCACAGTTACGATGGGTCTCAATTTCTCTGGTATTCTAATTAAAACCAGACTTCATAGTAAAGTGTTCTTTTTGCCTCTGGTTATCTTATCATTTTGTGCCACATTCTGTGTATTCTGGGACACAGGAAAAGAGGAGATTTTATTTTTGGAGAATGAACACCCAGTATCTGGATCAAACATTTTAATCTTTATTTATTTACTTGTTTTTAAAGTCACCAGGTTTATCACTGGGGTTCTATGCCTGCACTATGAATCTACTTCTGATGACTGTTTTTTCCCTTCCCTTCCTTCCTTTCTTCCCCTACTTCTCTCTCCTTTTCTATTTTCATTCGATAGGACAGATAGAAATTGTGAGAGAAAGGGGAGATAGAGAGGGAGAGAAAGACAGACACCTGCAGACCCGCTTCACTGCTCTTGAAGCTTCCTCCCTGAGGGTGGGGAGCAGGTGGCTTGAATCTTTTTCCTTGTGCATGGTAATGTGTGCTCTCAACTGGCGGCCACTGCCTTCCCTCCTCTTATTTTTAATGGGAATTGGACAATATACTCCACTTTGGTTTTTTTTTTAATATATATTTTTAATTTTTTATTTTATTTAATTTATTTATTCCCTTTTGTTGCCCTTGCTGTTTTGTTGTTGTAGTTATTATTGATGTCATTGTTGTTGGATAGGAGAGAGGAGGGGAAGACAGAGAGGGGGAGAGAAAGACAGACACCTGCAGACCTGCTTCACCGCCTGTGAAGGGACCTGCCTGCAGGTGGGGAGCCGGGGGCTCGAACTGGGATCCTGATGCCGGTCCTTGAGCTTAGTGCCACCTGCGCTTAACCCGCTGCGCTACAGCCCGACTCCCCTCCACTTTGGTTTTTTAAGTACATTTATTTATTTATTATTTATTAGGTACAGAAAGAAATTGAGAGGGAAGTGGAAGAGAGAGTGACACACACACACACACACACACACACACACACGGAGGGAAGGAGGGAGGGAGGGAGGGAGAGAGAGAGACAGAGAGACAGAGGAGAGAGAGAGATCGAGCTACAGCCCACCACTCCAATATATATGGTTCTATGGTTCGGGAAATTAAACCAGGAACCTTAGACATGCACATCCTATGCTCCACCAGTTGAGTTATTTACCAGCCACACAGTCTGTTGCTTTTGTTCTATTAATATAGCTTCAATTTGCATCTGTTTTTCCAGGTCCCACATCATTTTTTTTTCCCAACCCATTGGCATTAGTTAAAAATCCCAGCCAGAATTTATTCTTTCTCTCTTACTTATATATGTTAAGATCACACCTGGTATTTTATATTTGTATTTATTAAATGTCACCTTATTTTCAGTTGTTCTAAAATTAAGATATTTTAAAGTTTCAAGTTCTTTTACCTACATTTGGATCTGATTTTAAGTTGAATCAGTCAGAAATTTGACCAGCAATCACATGTTACAGAGATGTCACTGCAGGATAACTCCGTCATATTAGCAGTGCCTCAGCTCAGACATGATTTCAAGTTTGACAGATCAGTACTCAACGATTTTAGTTGTCCTAATCCACACCTTCTTTTATTTATTTATTTTTATTACATAACAGGGAAATTGCACATACATGATACTATTAAGCTCCAGGTCAATTTCTTTCATTTTTTCATTTAGAGAGAGGTGGAAAGAGAGAGGATAGAAAGAGGGATGGAGAGTCTCTAAAGTAAAGAAAGAAAACACAGTACTCGTCCACCATCTATGGAACTCACTTAGTGCTGTCTGTGAAGCTCCCAGTTAGCTCCAGGGCTCAAACCCAGGACCCACCCACCAGAATGTCTGAGCTCTACTGGGTAGCCATTTCCTGGTCTCTCTAGTTTGTATAATCTTATTTCTCCAACTTTGTCTTTTTTCTCTAACAATGCCTCAATATACCTTGTGAATTTGTATTCCTATAATAAAAGCATATTCATACAACTCTTTTACAAATGTTGAGATTATTATTATTATTTACTTTTTTAAAAAAAATTTATTTCTTTATTGGGGAATTAATGTTTTACATTCAACAGTAAATTCAATAGTTTGTACATGCATAACATTCCCCAGTTTCCCATTTAACAATACAACCCCCACTATGTCATTTATCATCCTTCATGGACCTGTATTCTCCCCACCCACCCACCCCAGAGTCTTTTATTTTGGTGAAATATGCCAATTCCATTTCAGGTTCTATTTGTGTTTTCTTTTCTGATCTTGTTTATCAACTTCTACCTGAGAGTGAGATCATCCCATATTCATCCTTCTGTTTCTGACTTATTTCACTCAACATGATTTTTTCAAGGTCCATCCAAGATCAGCTGAAAATGGTGAAGTCACCATTTTTTACAGCTGAGTAGTATTCCATTGTGTATATATACCACAACTTGCTTAGCCACTGATCTGTTGTTGGACACCTGGGTTACTTCCAGGTTTTGGCTATTACAAATTGTGTTGCCAAGAACATAAGTGTACACAGGTCTTTCTGGATGGATGTGTTGGGTTCCTTAGGATATATCCCCAGGAGGGGAATTGCAGGGTCATAGGGTAGGTTCATTTCTAGCCTTCTGAGTGTTCTCCAGACTGTTCTCCATAGAGGTTGGACCAATTTACATTCCCACCAGCAGTGCAGGAGGGTTCCTTTGACCCCACACCCTCTCCAGCATTTGCTGCTGTTACCTTTTCTGATGTATGACATTCTCACAGGAGTGAAGTGATATCTCATTGTTGTCTTGATTTGCATTTCTCTGACAATCAGAGACTTGGAGCATTTTTTCATGTGTTTCTCGGCCTTTTGGATCTCTTCTGTGGTGAATATTCTGTCCAAGTCCTCCCCCCATTTTTGGATGGGGTTATTTGTTGTCTTGTTGAGTCTGGCAAGCTCTTTATATATGTTGGTTATTAAACTCTTATCTGATGTATGGCATGTAAAGATCTTCTCCCATTCTGTGAGGGGTCTCTTGGTTTGGGTAGTGGTTTCTTTAGCTGTGCAGAAGCTTTTAAATTTGATGTAGTCCCATAGATTTATACTTGCCTTAGTCTTCTTTGTAATTGGATTAGTTTCATTGAAAATGTCTTTAAAATTTATGCGGAAAAGAGTTCTGCCAATATTTTCCTCTAAGTATTTGATAGTTTGTGGTCTAACATCCAAGCCCTTGATCCACTTGGAATTTACTTTTGTATTTGGTGAAATACAGTGGTTCAGTTTCATTCTTCTGCATGTTTCAACCCACTGTTTCCAACACCATTTGTTGAAGAGACTCTGCTTTCCCCATGTAATAGTCTGGGCCCCTTTGTCAAAGATTAGATGTCCATAGGTGTGGGGCCAAATGTTGAGATTATTAACTGACACTGTGGCTGCATCATCAAATTTACCTGGGGGGTCAGGTGGTGGCACACCTGGACTGCTCACATGTTACCAACTCAGGTCCAAATCTGTGAGCCCCACCTGCAGAGGGGAAGATTCTTGAGCCGTGAAGCAGTGCTGCAGATGTCTCTCTGGTTTTCTCTCTCCCTCTCTACTCCCCTTCCCTCTCAATTTCTTTGTCCTATCAAATAAAATAAAAAATTAAAAATCTACCTGAGTATTTTAAAGTATCATACAAGTAAGTTCAGCTTCAAAAAAGTTGGGTTATGATTGTGGGCTGTGGGATTCTAAGCTTTCTAGATAATTTTGAAATGTTGACATTAGAAGCCCAAAGACTGGTCTGTGATTTGTCCTTGAGGCAGCATCTCGAAAGTAACACAAAGGGAAGTCTTTGAGCTTAGGTCAATATTTTTCATCTTTGCAAACTCATACTGACTTCTGTTTATCATTGTTTGTTAGTTCATAAGAAATGAAAGTGTAAAGTGTTTCTTTGAGGGGATAATTCTTTCTAGTATATGTGACACAAATTCTGACAATTTGCTGTGTGTTTTTTTTTTAACTTTAGCAAGATAGCTAGTACTGTTTTTCATTCTTCTTCTTCTAGCGTTTGCCCTTCTTCCGTAGCCAGTCAATAGCGTCAGGTTGAGCCTGATGTCTGCTTGTTGCTGGCTTTGAAAGTGACTGGGATCCATGTGGATTCAGTCGGCTAGGAAGGATCGTCAGTTTCCCCAATCAATGGGTACTCACTGGATGCACCACGAGAAGGTCGATCCAATGCATCCCACTGTTTTTCATGCTATGTAACACTGCATTAAGTTTACTTGTTCCTTTGCAAATTTGGAGCAATACTCTCAGTATTGGGACATTCAAAATGTTCTTTATACAAAATAACACAAAACTGAGCAATAGAATCTGTTTTGAAAAATACTTGCATTATGCAAAAAATACAAATTTCCTTAACCTGTGCTATTATTCAGTTTATTGATTAATCCAGAGTAGAACAAAGTCGAAAATCTGTGATTGACACAATGATTGTGTTAAAATCATGTAATTTATGAAAATTCAACAAAGTATAGCAGGAGATAACAATGAACTTGCCCTCATATCTACAGAGTATTATTTTTATTTTTCTTAGTATTTATTTATGATTATGTATTTCAGTCATTTGGTATTCTAACCAATGAGATATAATGCAAGGCATCTAATAACTGAGTATGTGATCATTTTGCTTGGAAGGTCAGATTTGAAAAGGCTATGAATGATCTCCTTTGCTTTTCATTTTTGTGTAAAAGCATTTGTGGATCTATTTATACAGATACTCAAAAACACCTAGATAATATTGAAGATTTGTTTTTTTATTTTAAATCACTTTGTCTGTCTTCTACCTTGATAAATTATAAGCAGAACTTCTAGTGCATACTGATAATTTTAGTTTTCCCTGCTTTTTTCTATTACTTGATGAAAGTTCTGATAAACACACAGCTGGTTTAAAATTTTGCAGAAGCAAAAACAAACAAACACAAGAGTCTGGGTTAAATGTAAAGTATATAGTAAACTAGTTCTTGAATAATTGATTTTCCTGTATCAAAGTTTGATCCCTTGCCCCAGGCCAGTGGTACTTATAAGGAATTGCTTGTTGGAAGAATTTAGGGCCTAGTTCAAGCAGTTAGGGCTCATAAACCTGGGCAATGGCTCCTTCAGTTCATTGCTAAGTTTATTTCACAAATATTTCAGACTTGTGCATATTTCCAGTGAGATGATGTGGTATAACTAAAAATCCCACTACTATCCCATCTGTGCTGCTTCCATCAACTCTTCAATTTAGCAGTCAGTTGGCATAAATGCCAAGACTACAGTACCACACTGCAATACCAATGCTATAATTCCAGCGCAGTAAGTGCTACCCTCAAAGCCAAAGGAACCCAAAAGAGCAAGCAAGTAATAATAATGATTTTTAAATTACAGGACAAAAAAAATTTTTTTTGATTATATTGTTAAAAGTTAGGAATCCTTGTTTTAGAAGTTAAAGTCTATACATGAAAATTTAAAGATTAGGTTAAATGAAATAAATGTTTACATTTTTACACTTGACTTATATATAAACTTAAGGAAACAAAATAATGTAACCAAATATTTGACAAACACTTTGAGGTTTTTATTCTCTATTTAAACATTAATTTCTGGTAAATCTTTTTGATTCTTTTATATAGCATAACATATTACAAAGTTATAACTATGTGTCTTATTTGTGATAGTAATAACATTCCTTACCAGATTTTCACATTACCAGTTCTTTCCATGTATGTATTATATATATGAAGTGAAAGTAAATCTTGCTTTGGAGTTTGAATGAAGATACTATTCTAACTCAAAACTTCTTTTTTTGCGCTGACTACAATAAAAATTATGATGATGATAAACTGATTTGTACATGTTGTAAAGTACCACACACAAGAGCCCATACTTTTTGTCATTCTATGAACAACTTGAAAACTTTTGTTCGTGTAAACCGCTTTGATTTGTTGGGTATTGTTCTCCCAGTTACATTTGAAAAATCAAAGAATCACATAGTTCATCACCAATTTAAGATAGACCCATTCATAATTTCAAATGATAAGTCACCTTGAAGATAGAGCTATGAATTTTTTTTTTTAGATTTATTCATCACAGGATCTCAGAACAAGAGTCATAGAAGCATTGCCAGACAAAACTGAGAGGTGATAGTTTTTTTAGATCTCAGGAACATCTGCAGATCATAGGCACAATATTAGCCAGGACTGTGCAGCTTATGCTCAGTGCATCTTATGAGCAAGATTACTTATTTTCACGTAGAATACAAAACTATATGAAGCATGGCTATATACACAGACATGCTTACATACACATGTGCATATATATGCAAACACATATACACACGTATGCATACAAGTATGTATGCACAATAACAACTTGCATCCCCATATTGCATATTCACCCTCTGGAGTTTAGCACAGTCATTTGTTTTTGAGTTTTACTGCTTGATATTTGCTGGTATCATATTCCTAATGTTTTCTCTATATTTAGGTAGTCACAGGCTCAAGAAAACTATTAATTTATGAAGTTATTAATAATGCTAGAAACAAGCAAAACACTCCTTCTTTCATTAAGTTATACATTCTGCATGGTGTCAGACCTTTAATTGGATGTCCACAAAGAGTATCAAGTAGATTTTAATGAATATATTGGTGTGTTGTTCTAATAATGAATTCATTCTGCTTGTCTGGCAATTGACTTTGATGGCAACTGATCATAAAAAAAAAATAAGGATTTTCATGTGTATTTGAAATGAATTTATAGGGGCGGGGGTAGATAATCCCAGGTTCAATCCCTTGCACCACCATAAGCCAGAGCTGAGCAATGCTCTTTTTTTTTTTTTTTTTAATTTATTTTTTCCCTTTTGTTGTCCTTGTCATTATTGTTGTTGTAGTTATTATTGTTGTTGTTGTTGTTGTTGTTAGATAGAACAGAGAGAAATGGAGAGAGGAAGGGAAGACACAGAGGGGGAGAGAAAGATAGACACCTGCAGACCTGCTTCACCACCTGTGAAGCAACTCCCCTGCAGGTGGGGAGCTGGGGGCTCGAACTGGGATCCTTCCACAGGTCCTTGCGCTTTGCACCATGCGTGCTTAACCTGCTGTGCTACCGCCCAGCTCCCTGAGCAATGCTCTTGTAAACAAAAGCAAGCAAACAAAAAAGAAAGATAAATTGAGTTTATGGGACCAACAAAATAGTTAACATGGAAAGTACTCTGGCTTGGCCCATGTTTGAGACTGGCCCCTACCACACTGAAGAAACTTCAGTATTGTATTCTCCCCCCACACCCCACTGTACCTTTCCTCCTCCATATCTCCCTGAAAAAAGTCAGTCTGGAATAGTAAAATTCCAGAGAAAATCCACCCCCCATAAACATTTCCTCTTCCTTCTGCCATTCTCCTCCTCCTCCTCTTCCTTCTCCTTTTCCTCCTCTTTCTCCTTCTCCTCTTCTTCTTTCTCCTTCTCTTCCTCCTCCTTGTCCTTCTCCTCCTTGGGGATGATAACATTTAGGTCCTGGCCTACCTAACTTTTGAGATTTCCCTTCTATAATATTCTCTTGTGTGACATCTTATTAGTAAAAACTGAGTTATGGAATACAGAGTTCTGGTGATGGGAATTTTGTGGAATTGTACCCCTCTTATCCTATGGTCTTGTCAATATTTCCATTTTATGAATAAATTTAAAGAAAAATCTGAGTTATAAAGAATGAAGTAAGTATACACATCACTTAAGAAAAAACTTGAATTGCTTTTTTATCTCTAGGACATAGCTGTGTGCATGTGTGGATTATATGCACTTTGTCTAAGCCATTTCCCTGGTCTTAGTGGAATATATTTTTTTAGTTCTCTCTTTTTATTTTTCCCAAATAGAGGGTGAAAGTCAGAGAGGGGTACAGGGAGGAGAAAAGCACTGCTCTGTGACTTTCCATAATGCTCTTAGCCTTACCTCAAACCCTGGCCTTCAGATTTGGTGAAATTTGCACTTTACCACCTGAGCCATTTGCAGGCCCTGATCATGATTTCTGATGTTTTACATTTGAAAATATTATCTCCCTCACCTCTTTTTTTTTTTACCCCCAAAAATATTTAGTACAGTTTTGGGATGAAGAGACAAAAAAAAAATCTAGTAGTTTTGACTTGGTTAGATCAGTATTTCACTTCCCAGTGCTCTTTCAATAAAATATCTCTTACTTATTCTCCCACCTTGTTCCTTTTTTTTTTTTTTTTTTTTTGCTGTCTTCTGTGGTATTTCCTTGGCCATTAGTGTGCCCTTGTCTCCTTTTCAGCTTGCTATTAACTTCACTGGCATTCAAAACTGGTAAGACCTCTTCAATCTGAAGAGTTGAAGGCTGCCATCTAAGATTCAGCTAGTCTCACAACTTGGTGGTGCTTTATTCTGAGATTTTTAGTTCTTATTTTCTAGTGTATCTCAGCCAGAAACTTCACACTGTTTATATGAGGTCTGTAGTAGTGGGTCTGTAGTAGTCTGTAGGTTGGGAGCTAGAAAGAATATTTTGTGTAATGCCTTTCTTGCTTCTCACTGAGCAGTGTGTTGGAGTTTATATGTGCACAGTCACCTTCTTTCATCTCTTCTCCCTCCTCAGGGAAGTTTTTACTTTCAAACCTATGATTTTGAACCAAAATATTGTGTTTTTTACTCCATTTGTAAAATGTGTGTGACAGTGCTTATCCAGTGGGTTTTTTTGAGAACTAAACCAGGGTGACATCAATAGAAGGCTTTTTTTTTTCTTTTTCCCCGAGTGACCTGTATGTGAATAGGAATGGGGCTTACATTAAACTAATTTCAAGTGAAACGATTTAAATATATGATTCCTTATTCCTGGGTAAGCAAAACACTGTCATAGTATAGTATAGGTTCAGATTTCACAAGCAGGGTTGTCTATGGTCAGTCAATTCTAGGTTCTTTTTCTGCCAGCTAATGGATCAACAACGTACAGCTACATACCCTGAATGTGTCTAAAACAACAGACTGACCTTTAACACCAAGTTGCCCTACACATTCTATAGCCAATTCAGCTGCAGTATTTTCCTTTTTTTATTATATATGTATTTTTCATTGAATAGAGGTAGTCAGAAATTTAGAGGGAAGGGAGTGATAGAGAGGGAGAAAGAGACAGAGAGACACCTGCAGCCCTGCTTCACCACTCGTGAAGTGTGGGGACCAGGGGATCAAACCCGGGTCCTTGCTCACTGTAACCTGTGTGCTCAGTCAGGTGCGCCACCGCCTGCCCCCAGCTGCAATATTTTCCATCTCATGTCAGTTATTTTTCCTAGATAGCCAAGAGAGTTTTTCCTCTGGCACCATAGTAAAATTGGATAGGAATAGTTTAATTCTAATTCCAGTGGATAACTATTAAATTTTAGTCCTGATCCTCAGGGGACTTTGGTAAGGGCTCTTTCTTTTACCCTTAGCAGCAGGCCACTGCTCTGTATAGGTCATTGTTCTGTAAGTCAGTGACTCATGGCACACCACTGCTGCATGGCCATACACACCACTGGCTGTGTCTACCGGACACGAATACAGGTTTCTTTGTTTTAAAAAGAAAGTCACTCAGGTTTCACCAGCTGCTTTAGAACATATACTGGATCTTGGTGAGATTAAATTGCACGACTCAATATATATCTACACACGACTCAATATATATCACTCAGGTTTCACCAGCTGCTTTAGAGCATATACTGGATCTTGGTGAGATTAAATTGCACGACTCAATATATATCTACACATATATATGCATTTTTTTGCCAAAAGAAGAATAATACTTGATTTTACTGCATCCTGAAAAATAAATATGGCTGCTTCTTTCTCAATGCATTTATTAGAAAACCCAGTCAGAGCTTGTCCAATTCTGGGTGAGTCATTGATCTTGTCATTTCATGTGAGAAAGAGCTCATGGGAGACTTGTCACCTCTCCTTCTTGGCTCTTTGGAACAGAGGCCTCTTGTTTTACTGTTTGAGAGATGCTTAATGTGCCAGGCAGAATCTCAAGCAGTGTCAGGTGTCCTGGGGCCACATAGAGTCATTGACTTTGTTGACGAGTTTTTTTTTTTTTTAAGTGTGATAAGCCTCTAACTTTTGGATATTTCTCTTGAAAGTCCAGGTTATCTGCTTCTTTTGAATCTGTGGATGGCTGAGCCTGTTCTCTGCATGCCTCCTCTTTCTGCCTCCATGGGCTGGAATATAGGGATGTTATTTCTGTCACAGCGAGTTTTTGCATTTCTGATCACCGAAGCTCTCACTTTTTTGTTGTTGTTGTTGATTTCTTGACACTGGACCAGTGCTGCTTCTATTTATTGTCCCCTTTACACTGTAGTGCTTTTTGTTCTCTCAAAGATAAGAAAACTAAGGCTGGGAGTCTGGTGGTGGCACACCCAGTTAATCATAGGTAGTACAGAGCATAAAAACCCGCACAAGAATCCCAGTTCAGGGGGTTCGCATCACAAGCAGTGAAGCAGGTCTGCAGGTGTCTTATCTTTCTTCCTCTCTGCCTCCCGCTCCCACTGTCAATTTCTCTCTGTCCTATCCAATAAAATGAAAACAAACAAACAAAAAAAATGAGCTTTAGGAGTGAGCCCCAGTGGCAAAAAGTAAAGAAAACTAAGGCTTTTCCCCTTAACCTTGCTCTGTTCCACTCACTTATTATTATTATTATTATTATTATTATTATTATAGAAATAGGGTAAGAGAGCAAAGAGAAAAGCTGCAGCCAGCTCTAATGCTCCTGGAGCTCCCCCTTTGCAGATGGGTACTGGGGGCTGGAATCTGAGTCAGTTGTGTCACCACCCTCCTCCTCCACTTTCTTTTTTTTTCCACAATTTTTTTTTTCCTTTCACATTACTTTTTTTTTTTTTAAATAATTCATTTCTTTATTGGGGAGTTAATGTTTTACAGTCAATAGTAAATACAATAGTTTGTACATGCATAACATTCCCCAGATTCCCATTTAACAATACAACCCCCACTATGTCACTCATCATCTTTCATGGATCTGTATTCTCCCCACCCACACACCCACCCCAGAGTCTTTTACTTTGGTGTAATACTCCAATTCCATTTCAGGTTCGACTTGTGTTTTCTTTTCTAATCTTGTTTTTCAACTTTGGCCTGAGAGTGAGAGCATCCCATATTCATCCTTCTGTTTCTGACTTATTTCACTCAACATGATTTTTTCAAGGTCCATCCAAGATCGGCTGAAAACGGTGAAGTCACCATTTTTTACAGCTGAGTAGTATTCCATTGTGTGTCTAGACCACAACTTGCTCAGCCATTCATCTGTTGTTGGACACCTGGGTTACTTCCAGGTTTTGGCTATTACAAATTGTGCTGCCAAGAACATATGTTTACATAGATTTTTTTGGATGGATGTGTTGGGTTCCTTAGGATATATCCCCAGGAGGGGAATTGCAGGGTCATAGGGTAGGTCCATTTCTAGCCTTCTGAGAGTTCTCCAGACTGTTCTCCACAGAGGTTGGACCAATTGACATTCCCACCAGCAGTGTAGGAGGGTTCCTTTGACCCCACACCCTCTCCAGCATTTGCTGCTGTTACCTTTTCTGATGTATGACATTCTCACAGGAGTGAAGTGATATCTCATTGTTGTCTTGATTTGCATTTCTCTGACAATCAGAGACTTGGAGCATTTTTTCATGTGTTTCTCAGCCTTGTGGATCTCTTCTGTGGTGAATATTCTGTCCATGTCCTCCCCCCATTTTGGGATGGGGTTATTTGTTGTCTTGTTGAGTCTGGCAAGCTCTTTATATATGTTGGTTATTAAACTCTTATCTGATGTATGGCATGTAAAGATCTTCTCCCATTCTGTGAGGGGTCTCTTGATTTGGGTAGTGGTTTCTTTTGCTGTGAAGAAGCTTTTTAATTTGATGTAGTCCCATAGGTTTATACTTGCCTTAGTCTTCTTTGTAATTGGATTCGTTTCATTGAAAATGTCTTTAAAATTTATGCGGAAAAAAGTTCTGCCAATATTTTCCTCTAAGTATCTGATAGTTTCTGGTCTAATATCCAAGTCCTTGATCCACTTGGAATTTACTTTTGTATTTGGTGAAATACAGTGATTCAGTTTCATTCTTCTGCATGTTTCAACCCATTGTTTCCAACACCATTTGTTGAAGAGACTCTGCTTTCCCCATGTAATAGTCTGGGCCCCTTTGTCAAAGATTAGATGTTCATACGTGTGGGGCCTCATTTCTGGGCTCTCAGTTCTATTCCACTGGTCAGTGTGTCTGTTCATGTTCCAGTACCAAGCAGTTTTGATGACAATGGCCCTATAATACAGTTTGAGATCTGGGAGTGTGATGCCTCCGGTTCTGTTCTTTTTTCTCAAGATTGTTTTGGCAATTCTAGGTCTTTTCTGGTTCCAAATAAACATTTGTAGCATTTTTTCTATTCTCCTAAAAAATGTGCTTGGGATCTTGATGGGGATAGCATTAAATTTGTAGATGGCTCTGGGTAATATATTCATTTTGATGATGTTAATTCTTCCAACCCATGAACATGGAATATCTTTCCACTTCTTTGTGTCTTTTTCAATTTCTTTGAGTAGTGACTCATAATTTTCAGTATACAAGTCTTTCACTTCTTTGGTTAGGTTTACTCCTAGATATTTTATTGTTTTTGTTGCTATAGAAAAAGGAACTGATTTCTGGATTTCAATTTCTTCTAACTTAGTGTTTGCATAGAGGAATGCCACTGACTTTTGAATGTTAATTTTATAGCCTGACACATTACTGTATTGCCTGATGATTTCCAAAAGCTTCTTGCTGGATTCCTTAGGTTTTTCCATGTATACTATCATGTCATCTGCAAATAAGGAGAGTTTGACTTCTTCTCTTCCAATCTGTATGCCTTTAATTCCTTGCTCCTGCCTGATTGCTATGGCAAGAACTTCCAACACTATGTTGAATAGTAATGGTGATAGTGGGCAGCCCTGTCTAGTACCTGATCTGAGGGGAAATGCTTCCAGTTTTTCACCATTGAGTATGATGTTGGCTATAGTTTTGCTATATATAGACTCCACTATCTTCAGGAATTTTCCATCTATTCCCATTTTTTGTAGTGTTTTGATCATAAAGGGATGTTGTATTTTGTCAAAGGCTTTCTCTGCATCTATTGATATGACCATGTGGTTTTTGGTCTTGCTTTTGTTGATGTGGTGGATCACATTGATTGATTTACGTATATTAAACCAACCTTGCATGCCTGGGATAAACCCCCCTTGGTCATGATGAACAATCTTTTTTATATACTGCTGTATCCGGTTGGCTAGAATTTTGTTCAATATTTTCGCATCTATGTTCATCAGAGATATTGGCCTGTAGTTTTCTTTTTTGGTTGTGTCCCTGTCTGCTTTTGGTATCAGGGTGATGTTGGCTTCATAGAAGCTGGCAGGGAGTATTCCAGTGTCTTCATTCTTCTGGAAGACTTTTAAAAGTAGAGGTATTAGTTCTTCTTTGAAAGTTTTGTAGAATTCATTTGTAAAACCATCTGGTCCAGGACTTTTATTTTTGGGAAGATTTTTGATAACTGTTTCAATTTCATTAGCTGTGATGGGCCTGTTCATGTTATCCACTTCCTCTTTACTTAGTTTTGGAAGTTGGTAGGTATCTAGGAAATCATTCATTTCTTCCAGGTTCTCTAGCTTGGTGGCATATAGTTGTTCATAGAAGCCTCGGCCTCGCATGATATGTTGAATTTCTGCAGTGTCTGTTGTGATTTCTCCTCTTTCATTTACTATCCGATTTATTTGGGTCTTCTCCCTTTTTTGTTTTGTGAGTCTGGCTAAAGGTTTGTCAATTTTGTTTACTCTTTCGAAGAACCACCATTTACTTTCATTGATCTTTTGTGTGGTTTTCCTATTCTCAATGTTATTTATTTCTGCCCTAACTTTAGTGATTTCTGTCCTTCTGGTTGCTTTAGGATTCCTTTGAATTTCTTCTTCTAGGTCTTTAAGATGTGCAATCAGGCTGTTTATTTGTGCCTTTTCTTGTTTCCTAATGTGTGCTTGTATAGCTATGAACTTCCCTCTTAGGACTGCTTTAGCTGTGTCCCAAATATTTTGATAGCTTGTGTCTTCATTTTCATTGAACTCACGAAATATTTTGATTTCTTCCTTGATTTCCTCTTTGACCCAGAAGTTGTTAAGAAGTGTACTGTTGAGCTTCCACATTTTGGCACTGTTACTAATCTTTTGTTGATTGTTAAGTGTTAGTTTAATTGCACTGTGGTCTGAGAAGATGCTTGGGATGATTTCAGTGCTCTTGAATTGGCTGATGCTGTCTTTGTGGCCTAACATATGGTCTATCCTTGAGAATGATCCATGTGGATTTGAGTAAAATGTGTATTCCATTTTCTTGGGATGAATGACTTTGAAAATGTCCAATAGTTCTAGTTTATCTATCTCTTCATTTAGCTCCCTTATGTCTTTACTGATTTTCTTCCTGGATGATCTGTCAAGTTGAGAGAGTGGGGTGTTGAAGTCCCCTACTATGATTGTGTTACTGTTAATATATTGCTGTAGCTCTTTCAGTAGGAGTTTGATGTATTTAGATGGCTTCTCATTGGGTGCATAGATATTAATAATTGTTAAGTCCTCTTGATTGACTGATCCTCTGAGCATTAAGTAGTGTCATTCCTATCTTTTTTTTAATCTTATCTATTTTAAAGTCTATCTTGTCAGATATGGGAATAGCTGTTTCTGCCCTTTTTTGTGGGCCATTGGCTTGTATGATAGTTTTCCATCCTTTCACTTTAAGTCTGTGTTTGTCTTGTTGAGTTAGGTGAGTTTCCTGTAGACAACATATTGTTGGGTTGTGTTTTCTGATCCATCTTGCTACTCTGTGTCTTTTAATAGGTGAATTCAGGCCATTGACATTTATTGATATCAAAGATTGAAGATATTGTAACGCCAGTTGTTACAGTGAGTCGTGGTGAAGAAACAGCTAACTCTTGCCCAATGACTCTGAAATAAAATATAATCTTATTAATTAATGATGTTATGTAAACTCCTACTATTGATGATAACAATAATATCTACTTAAGAAGTCTCTACCACTTACATGGACTGTTATACATAAGTTCCATCAATTCTTTCAAAGATTCATGGAATAATAACCCCCCCCTTCCAAAATAGCAAACTGAAGTTCAAAGAAAGGAAACAATTTTCCCAGAATATACTCATATTGTGGAGGATGACTTTTCACTGTGGCCTCATACCATGATATCTTTCAACTATATGTACAAAATTATCCAGTTGTTTAGTTAATTTTCATTCATTTCAGCTTCTGTAAATTGTGCCAATAATATCTTATTAGAATTTTTCTGAGATTGTTATGTATATCACATGAATACACATAAAGATTTTAATATTAGTTGGGCAGACAGCAAGTATTTAATATGTGTCAGTTTTTATTTTGTATTCTCTTGGCTATGCACAAGGAACTTGGCCACATACTGGGGTTAGAAGGATGCTTTATCTTTCTTCAAAGGGGTTATAATTAATATAGAGGAGGTAAAGAGAAATCCATTGTACAAATAATTATAACATGGTGTGATAAATGCAATAGCAGATACAGATCTGGACAAGTGCCAGGAAAGTATGCATCGACCACTCTCCCAGGGAGGGGAGAAAAACCTTCCACAGCTCCTGTTACTCATGTGCCGACCCTCACTACAGTGATGCTGTGGAAAGGCCTTTACATCAGATAAATGTTCAGTCATTGGTTTAGTTCTTTCCTAAAGGGCAAGGCTGTTTCATAAATAAAATATAAGTGCTATTCACAAGGACTTACGCTGTAGTTTTGCACCTGGAGAAGGTTATGATGCTGAGCGCAATAGAAATCTGAACCTGCATTATGTGAAGGAAAGAAGGAAGGAGAAAGAAAATTACTATTCCCAGAGGGAAATATAGAAAATTGTTCCATTATGACCGAAGGTCCATACTCCCAGAGGGATAAAGAATAGGAAAGCTATTGGGAGGGGATGGGATAGAGAGATCTGGTGGTGGGAATTGTGTGGAGTTGTACCCCTCTTATCTTATGGTTTTGTTAATGTCTCCTTTTTTAAATACATAAAAAATAATAAAAAAAGAAAATTGTCCCATTCCTGATACAAAGTCTCTCTTTGGCAATTGTAGAAATTCCCCAGCCTGTTTGCTTGCTTCCTGCCTGTTGGCATGTCCTGCCTATTTCTTCTGCAGGGTTTTGGAAGGCAAAACTGTACTGGGCACACATGTATAATTATAAGAGGCACAGCTATATATAGAAACCATTCTGGTATTTTATAATTGTGAACTTACAATAGAGGATCAGAAGGATCTCAAGAGAGTCAATTACAAGAAAGAGAGGGATCAATTCAAGCAAAGCAAACAACAAAAAGAATCCAACATTCATGTTATATTCATTTCAAAAGATAAAATGGAATTGTTGTGTGTGCTGGTAGCTGGAGGAATGATGTGACAACAGTATAAAAATTAAAATGTTAAGAGATGGTGAAGTTGTGCAGTGGTTTACACAGAGAACTTTTTTTTTCATTTGAGTAACCTTACTTTTTTATTTATTTAAAAAATGAGACATTAATAAAACCATAGGATAAGAGGGGTACAACTCCACACAATTCCCACCACCAGATCTCCATACCCCATCCCCTCCCCTGATAGCTTTCCTATTCTTTGTCCCTCTGGGAGTATGGACCCAAGGTCATTGTGGGATGCAGAAGGTTGAAGGTCTGGCTTCTGTAATTGCTTCCCCGCTGAACATGGGCATTGACAGGTCGATCCATATTCCCAGCCTGCCTCTCTCTTTCCTTAATAGGGTGGGGCTCTGGAGAATCTGAGCTCCAGGACACATTGAGGGGTTGTCTGTATAGGGAAGTCTGATCGGCATAAATGATAGCATCTGGAACCTGGTGGCTGAAAAGAGAGTTAACGTACAAAGCCAAACAAATTGTTAACCAATCATGGATTTAAAGGCTGGAATAGTGCAGATGAAGAGTTGGGGGTCCTGCATTTTCTAGATAGTTATAGGCATATTTTAGTATATTCCAAAGGGCCTATAGCTATACTAGTTGTTTGTTGTTGTTATTGTTGTTGTTTATTTTTTCCCTGAGCCTGAAATCTGATATGCAGGTGGATCCAAGTTATTGTCTGGGGAGGTGATGTCATGGCTGGAAAAGGGACAGAAAGCTGGATCAGGGAAGAGAGTAGCTCCCAAGTATGGAAAACGGGTATAAATATTGTTGACTGTAAACCTCATCGATTTGATTTGGTCTGGCGCCCATATTCAGCTTAGGAGCCTATGTGACCTCTGCATCCCTGCAGATCTGAGCTCACATTCTGTGGTCATGAGTAGGAACATTCCAAGCTACCCCAATATGGACCCATCTCCCTCAGGTGTAGCATAGAGTATGTTGTCCATCCTCCCTTTGGAGGATGGAACATTCTCTACCGTTGTTGATCCAAGTTGAGGGCAAGGTCCTATGGGTGCCCACAAAGGGGTCTATTTTGTTGTTCCTGATAGAGATGACCAGTAACAATGGAGAGAGGGATTTATTTGAAGTCTAGGCCCATCTTGTCTGTTTGGAAATCTCAGGACTCCCTGACTAGGGCCCCAGCTGATGGGGTGGCCTGGTAGTGACTAAAGAGTCATCGTTAATGTATGCCAGTCTCTTGCCCTTATTCAGCTTTTGCAGTCCTTGCTTTGATAAGGTTAGCTTTGGAGTGAGTGAGAGAACTGTAATAGGAAGTAGGTGAGGAGGGTATCTAAGTCTAAGTAGACACTATTTCATTATGAACCTTATATTGACTCACTACAGACTATTGTGTACTTTTGCTTTCAGTTATATATCTTGCCCTAATTTATGGATATATGTGAACATATGCTCTATCTCATGGGACCTGGTCTCTAGGTTTTGGGACTTTGTCAGGAAGTGAACCACCTGGAATGGAATTAGAAAATACTATGAAAGAAAAGATCTCACCTGAGTAATGAAGCTGAAGGGTTGTCATTCCACACCTGAAGTCTCTGGACACAGTCTGAAATGTGAAGCATGCTGAGTTGGTACTCATTGGTGCTGATTAGGTTGGGATCGGTGGATGCAATATTATTTGGTATGAATTGAGAGAAGCATGCAGGAATGTGAGCCCCACCCTAGAGGTTCCAGGAATGGGGGAAATATGGGCTCTATAGTGGAAATGTGAGGCTCCTGCTGTCATAGGGTTCAAGATAACAATAGATAGTTATTGTTATAATCACATTATTTGGTAACTGGGTTAACTTTGAAAAATACCTTTGTTAGGATTTGCTGTATAATACCCAACATCACCGTATTTTATATCCTTTAACATTTGCTGTGCCACTAGTTGCTTCTGTTCTCCCTGGTCTAGGCTTTTGAGAGAGTCAACATATCAAAGACTCATCCTATGTATTAAAAAGACTCAGAGCATAGTGGACTTTCATGTGAGAGGCCCTAGGTTCAATCCCTGCTACTACCAGCAATCAGAACTGAGTGATACTCTCATAAATAAATAAATAAATAAATAAATGTCTAATACTAAAAATTCCAGAAGAAAGGAGAATGGAGGGAAGTACAATTGAAATGATAACGAGAAAAAACACAGTTTCTCCAAGATAAAGGATAAATACAGACCTGTATTTATCTAGAGACTATGTTTGTACTCAGTTCAAAAAAACCACTCCTATTACCACTTAAGCTTCAATCAGAAGTCACAAAATAGTTAATGTAATTGTTAAGAAATTTAATGTAATTTTCTTAAAAATTGAAAGGGTTGAAAAACCTTATAATCATCTGGCTCACCACAAAGAACTTGACTTCTTTAGTAATAAAGCAACATGCTGAACAAATTTAGCATCTGTAACTATCCATAGTTAAGGTGCAAAATGAACTAAGAAATTTCAATTAATTTACATAAAAACACAAATCACAAAATAAAATATAGTAAAATCATATTAGAGTACATGCTGGTTAGCGCAATAAATAGAAATTAAAATATCACATCAAAAGATGAAGACTACCTCAAAATAACCACAAACTTAAACATCCACGTATGTTAGCTCTAACAAGTGCACCCCCCATAAAAGGCAAATAAAAGTTTTTTGTGAAATTGCAGTCTCCATAAAAATATTACAAGCAAAATTATAGCATAAGAACATTGAAAGATTAATTTAACATTAAGCCAAACACAGTATAAGGCATAAAGGACAGATAATAATTTTTTGATGGATCATGCAATAAAATTCACTAAGGATAATATGATGGTTATGAGTCTGTGTGAATCAAACAAAATGCACTAGAATAAATAAATCCAATCTGTTGGAATTGACCAGATACAGAATAGAACTTCCTTTCAGAAATCTGTTGTGGTGATTTATATATTTTACTCTAAAACTGTAAATCTACTTGAGTTCCTTTGTAAATTCAGTTTAATTGCCACCTCTCATTATATTAACATTCTTTCTTTAAAACATATTTATTTATTCCCTTTTGTTGCTCTTGTTCTTTCATTGTTGTAGTTATTACTGTTGTTATTGATGTCGTCGTTGTTGGATAGGACAGAGAGAAATGGAGAGAGGAAGGGAAGACAGAGAGGGGGAGAGAAAGATACCTGCAGACCTGCTTCACGGCTTGTGAAACTACCCCCCTGAAGGTGGGGAGCCAGGAGCTTGAACCAGGATCCTTAAGCTGGTCCTTGTGCTTTGCGCCCACCTGAGCTTAACCTGCTGAGCTGCTGCCCGACTCCCTATGTTAACATTCTTTTGCTGCCTTTATATCCTATATCAACACTCACTTCTGGGAGCCCGGGGTACCTTCCAAAATACTATAGTGAAAAGGACTCTTTTAAAAAAATTATCTTTGTTTATTAGTTAGAGACAGCCAGAAATTGAGAAGGAAGGGGAAAACAGAGAGGGAGAGAAACAGACACCTGCAGCACTGCTTCACCACTTGTAAAGCTTTCCCCCTCCAGGTGGGGGCTGGGTCTCGAACCCTGGACCTTTGCACATTGTAACATTTGCCCTCAACCAGGCGCGCCACCATCCAGTCCCCAGGACTCTTAATTTTGTGACTTCTGATTGAAGCTTAAGTGCCAATGGGAGTGGGATTTTTTTTTTCACTTTAATACTAGTTTTACTTGTTTTGAGGTAACCTTGGTTTATAAGCCTATAGATGTCTTCAAAATAGAATTTCTCATCTCTTCAAAATGTGTTACTACGTTTCCTGTGACTCCCCACTACCCCACCCCCCCAAAAGACCATCACACTCCACCAAATTCCATTCAATCACCTCCTTCCTTGCAGGTCACTCCCACTCAGTCCATTGATAATGTATTTGAATATAATTTCTCTGAAGGCAACATTCTTTTTTCAGTAATATGTCACTCAGTACTTGAATATAACTGTTAGAATTGATTCCAGGGAAACTCATGGGTAGATGTCTTCAATAGTTCCACAGACCCCATCCATCTTCTAGCCATTGCAGCTGAGGATTCTCGATTTTGGTTTGAGTACTCACTCACTGTCTACTTTTAGGCAAGTCATAGACTCTGTGGATATCACTTGTCTTTGGAATAAAGAAATGGGACTAGCATAAATAGTCATTGAAGTTCTTTCTTTTTATAATGTTTTACGTTTCTGTTGTGTGACTTTGAGTTTACGTTGTTATTTATTTAGCTGCTTCACTGAGGAGATCCTGAATTACAGGACTTGTTACAGGGGTATATTTTCACATTGCCCCAAGATAGGTGCTAGCTATTGCACCACCACCAAATTGTTCCCTTCCACGTTAGGGTTTTCGGTCTTATTATTCTCTTCTCCCCTTCTTGTTTGCCCCCCTCCCTTTTGTGCCTTTGGTTCACTTAAAATATAATATATATAATTTCCAGAGTGACTTGAGATCCTCACACATGTTCAGCACCACTCTGCAGTTTTTTCCTGGCCAATTTCCTCATTCA
The DNA here is from genome assembly GCF_950295315.1 of Erinaceus europaeus. Classification (NCBI taxonomy): domain Eukaryota; kingdom Metazoa; phylum Chordata; class Mammalia; order Eulipotyphla; family Erinaceidae; genus Erinaceus; species Erinaceus europaeus. The sequence goes on along the minus strand of NC_080162.1, from coordinate 172,670,931 downwards.
TCTGTTTGGGGAGAGAGGGAGAGGAAGGGGAGGGGGAGAGATAGACAAAAAGGAGACTCACCACTACAACGCTCCACCATTCATAGAGCTTCTCCAGTGCAGTCCCTGGTGTTCCTATGCAGTGTTAGGGCAAAACACAGGGCCTCAGGTATGGTATGGTGCTTGCCCTCCCCAGTGAGCTATTTTGTAATCCTATGGCTTTAACTCAGCTTCATTGCTCTGGGCCTACTTTTTCATTCAGGTAGAAATTGAATGACAGAGCAGGGATAGATAGCATAATGGTTATGCCAACTCTCATGCCTGAGGCTCCAAATTCCTAGATTCAATCCCCTGCACCACCATAAAGCAGAGCTGAGCAGTGTTCTGGTAAAAAAAAAATATAGATATAATAAAAAAAATTAAAATTAAAAATTAAATGGCAGAGAGAGAGAAAAGAGAGGCCACAGTAACAAAGTCCCCTCCAGTATTGTGGGGGCTGGGTTCAAACCTGGGTTGCAAGTGTGGCAAAGCAGTGCACTACACAAGTCAGAGGTTTTGCCCCCCCCCCCATTATGAAAATTGACTTTTTATCTTCTTATACTTGGCATAGCTTTGGAAGAAAGACTTAAGAACATCTTTGGATTGGAGGTGCAGTGGGATCTGGCTTCAACAATTGAGAGAACAGATGTTGCTCTTCCGTTTCTTAACTTTATTTGGCATTTCCTCTTCTGTAGGTGTTAGCAGTGCTGAGTTCATGGGTAAGGCTGAAGACACTCCGGTGACACCCAGGTTAGGTGTCACTTAGGTTCTCTCCTTATAAATGTGGCTTCTCCCTTATTTAGCTGCATTGCAGGCGCTAAAAAGAAAGAAGAGATTCGAGAAGCAGCTTACTCAGATTGACGGCACACTTTCCACCATTGAGTTCCAGAGGGAAGCCCTGGAAAACTCACACACTAACACCGAAGTGTTAAGGAACATGGGCTTTGCGGCAAAAGCGATGAAAGCGGCTCATGAAAACATGTGAGTGACTTTGGTTTCCTCCTGAGTCATACATTCCTTCTATGTAGGAAAGAGCATTTGGAACTACGTGATGCTTTGGGCAGGAATGGGCTTCCTCACTTGTGGCTTTATGACATGTTGGAATGGAATGCTCAGACAAGGATTAGAAGTCATAGTGGCAAAGCAAAACAAGAAGAGGCAGAGCATGAAAAAAATGAAGACCACATACATGTTGTCTTTATTTTTCCCAGCCCTTTCATTGTCTGACATCATACCTGTAGATACTTTAATCCCATAATTTTAAAAAGGCTTATGTGGCAACGCCTATAAGTATACAAGAACCACAGAATATGGTATATTGTACTGAAGTAAAAGATTCAGGGGTTGGGATGGGGGTGGGGAGTGTGGGTTCAGGTCCTGGAACGTGATGGCAGAGGAGAACCTAGTGGGGGTTGAATTGTTATGTGGGAAAATGAGAAATGTTACATATGTACAAACGACTGCATTTTACTGTCAGCTGTAAACTATTAATCCCCCAATAAAGAAAAAATATACATATACAACTTAAAAAGAAAAAAAAAGCAACAACTATAGAATAAGGGTTGTCAAACTTTGATGGAATTCAAAATTACCTGGAAAGATTTTAAAAGAATATAAATGCCCAGCTCCTTTTAGAAGGGTAGGGCTTGGGCCCTTAGGCTTTAGCCAAATGCTTAGGTGATTCTGATATTAAATAGTGTTGGGGAATCATTGACTAAGAACAACAGTTATAGAGAGGGATTTGAAGATCAAATTGTCTGAGTCATTATTCATATTTCATTTTCAGCTCATTTTAGGAAAATTACTTCACTTTTCCTTCAGTTAGTTGGCAACAATAATAGTACTTGCCTCATGGTTATTATGATTCAGTGATATACTAGATTTGAAGCTCTTTGTATAGCAGCTGTCATAAAGTACGAATACAGTGATCGGTGTTAACGGTGGCAGTGGTGCTGGTGACAGACAGTTTGACCCAGGTCTGACCTTTCCTGAGGTCAAGTATGACCATGAAGGCTGGGCCAAAGATGCTCGAGAGCAATGACGTATCTGAGGGATAGAGATAGGTAGGCTGAGGTCAGTTAATACACCCTTACTAAGAATGTCTCTTTGCCTTTTTTATTTTTTAATTTTATTTATTTCTTACCACCAGGGTTATTGTTGAAAATTTAGTACTAGCACCACTCCACTGTTCCTGGTGGCCATTTTTCCCTTTTTCTTTCAGTGGAGGTGAGAGACAGAGAGATATAGAGAGGGAGAGAGACACCTGCATCACTGCTCCACTGCTTTTTTAGCTTCTCCACTGCAGGCAAGGACCAAGAGCTTAAGCCTGAGTCTTTGCACATGTAACCTAGACCCAATATTTTAAAAAAAGATTTGCTTATCTATGTATTAAGATGATAGAGAGAGACGGAGTGAGAGAGAGAACTATAGCATCACTCTGGCACGTGCAATGCCAGAGATCAAATTTGGAACCTCATATTTGAGAATCTGTCACCTTATCTCTGCACCACCTTCAGGGTTGGAGTTGGACTACAACTCTTATTTATTGTTATTAATTAGTTAATCAGTTAGTTAATTTTTACCAGAGCACTACTCAGCTCTGGCTTATGGTTGTGTGGGGGACCAAACCTGGGACTATTGAGTCTTAGGCGTGAGAGTCTCTTTGCATAGCCATTATGCTTTCTCTCCTCCACCCAATATTTATTTTTTAAATTCACTGCCAATTGATTGTCATTTTGGTAGCTTCAGAAAGTTTATCTTGAAATTCTCTACCATAAGCAGGACACTAAAATGGATTGCAAAAGCATAGCCTTTCTCTTCAAGTAACTTAGCAGCAGCAGTAATTGTGTTGCTTATGAGAAAAATTCACCCCTAGACCCAAATGTCATTCTCATATTTCTTTTTAATAAATATATTACTTGCATATTTGTTATAAATATAAGGATTTGAAATAATAGGTGATAGGAGGGTGGGAAATGTCTTCTTTTTGGCTATTCTATGAAGTGATCTCAGTGTACTTAACTTTTCCCTATATTGAGTCTGAGAAAAATCGCAGAGAAAATCACGAAGTTCTTTTATTTATTTATTTTTTTCAGTGGGAATCAAACTTGTAGCATGTGTGTTATTTAATAATGGTTAACTTTGTTGTATGTCATCAGTGTCAGAGTTGGAGGTACAATTCAGTCAGTGCATAGAAAAAATGGGCCCATTTCTGGCATTTAAACCCTCACAGCTAAGGTTGGTGGTTATGGGAAGAATGCCCAGGTGCTGGAAATTTTCTTCAAAGCAGCTGTCCCTCCTGGTTCTGTGACTATCTGATTCCTCAGCGGAAGTTGATGATTCTGCAGTTTCACGGGCTGAATCCTGCCTTTTTTTTTTAGTAATTTCCCACAACTTCAGCACCTGTGGGAAGGTACTCAGGAAGACGGGGTTTCTGAGCTAGGAGACATTCTAGAAAAACAGAAAGATCTCTGTCTCTCTCCAAAGCTTAGTTTCTACAATGAGCTGATTTTCAACAGTGACTGCTGAGAGTGGCTGCAGATTATCTTTGGCACATGGTCCCTGGTGGTTTAGGGCACCATTTCTTGCAGGGTTGATAACACCATAGTATGTATTGAAATTTTATGTGTGCACTACCAAAGTTTCAATAGAGGTCTACAAATACTGATAGTTATAAAGTCATTTTAGCTTTAGGAATGAGTAACTTAGTGGATACTTAGTTAATATTTTTAATTTATGTGCATGTGAGGTTTTACTAGTTTTTTTGACATACACATCAATTTTTTTTAAAGTTGATAAATGCTACCATTAGGAATTTTAGTTATATTTTACTGAAGTAACTAAGAATTTATGTTAAGTTGACTCACACTTTTCATAAAGAACTACACCTAAATTTATTACTAGAAACTAAAATTGTAAAATATTTCAACAAAATGCCATTTCTTAGGGATCTGAACAAAATAGATGATTTGATGCAAGAGATCACAGAGCAGCAGGATATCGCTCAAGAAATCTCAGAAGCAATTTCTCAACGGGCTGGATTTGGCGATGACTTTGACGAGGTAGGCAGCACTGCTTAAGAAATGTGGTGTTGGGAGTCGGGCAGTAGCGCAGCAGGTTAAGCACAGGTAGCACAAAGACCCACACAAGGATCTTGGTTTGAGCCCCCGGCTCCCAACCTGCAGGGGAGTCGCTTCACAAGTGGTGAAGCAGGTCTGCAGGTGTCTATCTTTCTCTTTCCCTCTCTGTCTTTCCCTCCTGTCTCCATTTCTCTCTGTCCTATCCAACGAAGACATCAACAACAACAATAACTACAACAATAAAACAACAAGGTCAACAAAGGTAATCAATCAATCAATCAATAAATAAAAGAAATGTGGTGTTATGGCTACTGTATATCACCATATAGAGCAGGCAGGTTTCTTTATTATTTTAAAAACAAATGAAATTTGTTGAAAATGTACTTCATGTAAGTGAGAACGAAGTCTTGGTGCATCCAATTTAGAGGAAAGATTAACATAACTTGGCTAACAACCTCTTAATTAAGTTTTTAGCTATTAAGGAAAAGCAGCATGTGATTATGTAAAGTTAGTGACTTTTAATGGTGGGAGCCTAAATAACCCCATTACAAGGAATTAAGTGCACAAACATCTGGTCGCAAATAAAGCAGACTGTGTCACTGCACAAGGAACAGACTTATCATCCTTTGTAGTTGTTCAATTAGAGACTAGGCTTTTGTTTATTACTTAAACTATGAAACAAAGTAAACGTGGAGTGGCATTATGAACATACATATTCCATTTTGATTAATCAGTCCAATAACAGACTATAATTACAATGGTGGTGCTTGCGCTGTGGATTTCAATTGTTCTGTTCAAAGCACATGGATATGTCACTGGGACATATTTTAAAATATTTCTAGTTCTCAAACTAGCAAAGAATTAGCAAGGTAAAGAATCTGACTTTCTATACCTATATGGTATTACAGTGATGCATGGTTTCAGGAACAGCAGTGGCAACCAAGAAGAGGACTATGTGATAGATATTTTATGCATCCTGTCAGACCTAAAGTAGTGGTATTGGGCCCTTTTCAGAACTAAGTGGCCAATCCCTTGTTAGACTAGCAAGCATCTGGTAAGCACATGACATATGATGGAGTGGGCTCTGAGCTCAGAAAGGACATATGGGTCTTATGATTTACTATGAAATGTATAAATTCCTTCACTTTTCTGACCCTTAATTTTTCTTGCCTATAAAATGAACATTTCTAGATTACTAGATTATCTCTCTATATTCCTAAAATCATCTATCTGTGACCAAGTAAGTGTTTGGTACCCGAGGCTAAGAATGATGGATGAAGTTATTCTGTTATCATATTTTTAAGAAAAAAAAATCAACATCTTTTGTGAGCTGTTAACAACTAACAAGCACTATTTACACTTGTAGACATGTATTAGTGTAGGATAGCATGTAGTATCACTTCTGTATTTGTTTCTAATGGTTTTGTGAGTAGAAGTAGGATGGGAGAACATTCATTCTTTTTAAAAAATATTTATTTATTCCCTTTTGTTGCCCTTGTTGTTGTATTGTTGTAGTTATCATTGTTGTTATTGATGTCATCATTGTTGGATAGGACAGAGAAAAATAGAGAGAGGAGGGGAAGCAGAGAGGAGGAAAGAAAGACACCTGCAGACCTGCTTCACCACTTGTGAGGTGACTCCCCTTCTGGGAGCTGGGGTTTCGAACTAGGATCCTTACACCATATTAGTTTCTTTTTTTAAAAAATATTTATTTATTTATCCTCTTTTGTTGCCCTTGTCATTCTACTGTTGTAGTTATTCTTGTTGTTGTCATTGTTGGATAGGACAGAGAGAAATGGAGAGAGGAAGGAAAGATAGAGAGGGAGAGAGAAAGATAGACCCCTGCAGACCTGTTTTACTGCCTGTGAAGTGACTCCCCTGCAGGTGGGGAGCTGGGGGCTTGAACTGGGATCCTTATACTGGTCCTTGCGCTTTGCGCCATGTGTGCTAAACCCGCTGCACTACCGCCCGACTCCCAGAATGTTCATTCTGAAGGTATTTTATTCATATATCCTATGGGGAACCAGAAAGCACACTACAGTTATCTTACATGTTCCAGTGTTATACACTTCCGCTTTTACCCCCCTTTTCATGGAGTAGATTTAACAGAGGTCAAATCCTTGTTTAGCTTTCTGTGTGTCCTATTGACTTGATCAAATGGTTGGTTAGCTATCTCCTCTCTTGATTCCTGATGTTCCTCTCAACTTGATATAAGATCTTTACTTGTGTAGGTGCTTTTCTCCCACATTCAATATTTAGCTCCTTAAATGTAGGTTGTTGACTTATCTTTGTAACCTCACTATTGAGTGTAGTACCTGGCCAGGAGTGAGATCTCAGTAAATTTGTGTAATGATGAAATGAATAATATATGAACCATCTACTTGGTCAAATATAAAAGTAGCTTAAGTAATTTCCAGTGGTGACAGCCTCAGAATTCCAGTGACACAAAGTTAGTTTTGACTCTTAGTCTCTCTGAGGGAGATTGCCTGAGGGTTCATGGAGTCAGATGTGACATACAGCAAATCATCTCAAAGTATTATCAGGTCACTTCTTCCCTTAATGTCTGCAGTTAATTTTGGCTTTCTAAGATACTGTGGACAGATAATAGACTAGAGCCAAACTAGATTCTCTGGGAATATTGCTCAAATAAAGAAATACAGTATACTTACCTTGAGTTAAGGTTTTGTCAACCAAACACACAGCATAATTTATACTTGCTTTGGTAATTTGACAGAGGAATCATATCAACAGTATCTCTCTCTCTCTCTCTTACACACACACACACACACACACACACACACACACACACACACACATACACATTCCATTACATTATGGATTTGCTATACATATTGTTTTATTTCCAGTGGCATTAGCCCAAATGGAAATTCTTAATTTAATTTTATTAATTTAATTTTATTTAATTAAGAATCTCCATTTTAATTCTTAAAATGGAGATTCTTAATTCAGCAGGAGAAAAGAAAAGATACACTGCAAAAAAAAATGACAGACAAAATGTAAATTTCCTATAAACTGTGGAAGTTATATATTCAGCTAGCACAAATTGAATAACTGTTTATTCAGTGAAGTATTATAAGATTAACTACAACAAATTTACACAACCCATAATGTTCATTTTTTAATCATTGCTCAGTGTTGCAAAAAAAAACTTAGTCTTAAAATAAATATTCCATTTCGCTGAGTTCTCACATATCAATTGGGTAGCAGATGTTCTTGTTATTGTGTTTAGGGAAGCCCACATCTTGAAATGTTAACTCTGTAATTCTTCCTTTCTCCTATGTTCAGGATGAGTTGATGGCAGAACTTGAAGAACTGGAGCAAGAAGAATTAAATAAGAAGATGACAAATATTCGACTTCCCAGTGTACCTTCCACCTCCCTCCCAGCACAGCCAGCTAGAGTACCAAGCATGTCCTCTACACATCGATCCCGAGCAGGTCTGTGCACCCCACCACAATGATTTGTCATCAGCCTCACAGGCCAGAGAGGCAGCAAAGCCATTTATACAACAGACTTTCATGCTTAAGGCTCAAAGGTCCCAGTTTCAATCCCTGGCACCACTGTGAACCAGATCTAAGCTGTGCTCCAAATAAATTAAAAATATTAACAATTAAAAATAATAACCAACTTCAACCCTTTTAGAACATGCTTTCTATTTTATAAATACCTATTTTTTGTCACATACATATAACCCATGCTTATTTTCTGTGTGGAAAGTATGACTCTCACTAATTATTAATTTTCCTCTGCTTTATATTTCAGCATCTTCCAGGAGATCAGAAGAAGAGGAAGATGATATCAAACAACTGGCAGCCTGGGCTACTTAAACTAAAATGGGATATCTGTATATTACAGTCTTAATAACACCTATTTCCATCCTCAAGATAAAAAAAACTATGTTTGCTAAGTTCAGATGTTAAGAAAGACCCTATCTTAAATGTGCACCAGACATAATTGTCCTGTAAGCTTCATCAGTACAAGCTTTAAAGGAGTCACATGAAGATAGTCAGAGGTGGGAAAGGACTAGTTGGCAGCTTCTTGGAAGATACATTACAGATGGGGACAGTCTACTTTATTCACTGCTGTATTTGCTGAAAGAAAGCAAGATTCAAGTAGCATTTAAAACATAACAATTCAAAAGCCACTTAAGAGATATATTTAAGTTAATTGGTCAAAAGTCACTTTCTTATATATATATATATATATATATATATATATATATATAAATGAAAGTTCCTTTTTGTTTTGTTGGTTTTTCTTTTCTTTTTTTTTTCAGATAGAGAGTGAAACACCGAAACACCGAATTCTCCTTTGGCACTGTAGCAGTAGTACCCCCATATGGGAGAGCATGCAGTCGCCTCCCTGGGTGAGCTGTCTTGCAGACCCCTATTGCAACCTTTCTATATGTTATCTATGGTAACTGTAAAACATTGTCCTTTTTTTTAAAAGAAAACTTTATATAGATAAATCTTGCATGAGTTTACATAGATAATTTCATTGTGTTTTGCAGTTTAAGATCTTAAAGGAACTTTAATTGACATTTATTATGCCAATTAAGCTTGGAATGGGGCAATGGATGCATTTCCCAAAATGTCTGCAAGCGCTAACAGCTTACGCTGCTGAGCAAGAATCCCTTGGGTATAATTTAGCCACTTAGGGAACTACATTAACACTCCCAGGCCATTATGACGCTGTTATGGCTTCAGCATGCTAAATGTGTAAGTGTTCATTCTTTTCTGTTTTGTGCTCTCTTGTACGTCTATGTACACTTTTTAGAACAGCCTTTGTAAATACATTAAAATATAGTCAATTATAGGTATATATCGAATAAAATGTTGGTCATATTAATTTGTAAATGAATATGCACTACAAATTGATACATTGTCTATTGTATGTCATGGATCATAAAATGATAAATGTCATTATGTAAAATGCTCTGGTAAAGCCCACTTGCCCAGCACCACAGCAGAATGGAGAAAGCACTAGGCTTGGTGGTTGGAGGGCTAGATTTCAGCCTTTACCACTGATAGAGGTGAAGAGGCTTGTCAGAAGCACCAAGCTTTTAGTTCTTCATTGGACAATCTAACAATTGGATTTGATGAACCCTAAATCATCCTGTCCTTCTGGAGGCCTTTTGCATAGGCTATTCTTATCAGTCTTTCTGCTCTTTACAACAGAGGTCCCAAACTTAGTCAAAATGCTCCTTGTTTAGGGGCTGGCAGGGCAGTTTAATTGGAAAGGAACCTGCTTTGGCATGTGCGACCCAGGTTATAGCCAGCTTCTACCACATTGGAGGAAGGAAATGAAATGTTCATCTTTTGGTAAACTTTTGCTGATTGCACAGGCTAAATAAAATCTTCTGTTACCTGCTTTCATAGCATTTGGCTTTTCTGTCAGCTATCGTGGTTTACAGTGCACATTTACCTAAATCATTATTCAGTTTTTTTCTTCTATTATGGACTGTGGTCGCTGTGAAGGCATGGAATGCTTATATTTCAACAGTATATCCTCAGTACTGTGATATAGCAGGCATTCATAGCTACCAACCTTTTACATAGGCCATGACAACATAACAGGACCTGAATTTATCTTCTGCCATCAGACAGTGAGAAAAGTGGATATAATTTTGAAGTACCAATTTGTAGACGTTAGACTTAAAAAAAAAAAAAAGGGAGTCAGGCTGTAGTGCAGCGGGTTAAGCACAGCACAGGTGTTGCAAAGCTCAAGGACCGGCATAAGGATCCCGGTTCAAGACCCTGGCTCCCCACTGCAGGGGAATCGCTTCACAAGCAGTGAAGCAGGTCTACATCTTTCTCTACCCCTCTCTGGATCCCCTCCTCTCTCCATTTCCCTCTGTCCTATCCAACAACAACTACAACAAGGGCAACAAAAGGGAATAAATAAATAAATATTTTTTAAAAAGCAGCAGGAGATAGTGATTCCTTCAAGAAAAAAGTGAGCACTTGTGGTACCCAGCTTACTGCCTTTGTGGGGAATGGGTAGCCAAATGAAGCCTGTTGATCAGAGGAGAACTGAGTGGAGGAAGTCTGTGGGCAAGAGTCCTGAAAAGGATATTGTCAGAGAGATTAAGAGACAGAGAGATAGAAAGAGAACACAGGCAATCTGCAGAGGAATCCCAAGTCATAATGGTAGGCAGTACATTGCTGCATTTCTCTGTCCCTCTGTCTCTCTCTCACCCTCTCTTCTTTCTTTTTGTCACCAGGGTTATCACTCTGCACTGGGGGTGGTGGCGGTGTGTGTGTGTGGGTTAGTACTTGAAGAACCACTCTAGACAAATAGGTAATTTTTTTTCTTTTCCTATTTCTTTCCCCCCCCTCCTTGCCTCCTCCTTCTTCTTCTCCTTCTCCTCCTCACTCTCCTCCTCTTCCTCCTCTTATTTCCTCCTCCCTTTCCCCCTCCCCCTCCTCCTCCTTCTTTCTTGGATAGATACAGAGAGAAATTGAGAGGGAAGGGGGAGATAGGGACACCTTCAGTACTACTTCACTGCCCATGTCTTCCCTTCTGCAAGTGAGGACTGTTGGCTTGAACCCAGGGTCTTATGCATAGTAATAGCTCTACTGGGTGCATCTACAGGGTCTTATGCATAGTAATAGCTCTACTGGGTGCACTGGGTGCTCTACTGGGTGAACCCAGGGTCTTATACATAGTAATAGCTCTACCGGGTGGCCCGCTGTTGTGTTTATAAGTAATGTTTTTCAAGGAGATAGCATAATGCTTATGCAAAGGACTTTCATGACTGAAGCTTCAGAGTCCCAGGCTCATTGTCCACCACCACCGCCATAAACCAGAGCTGATCAGTGATCTGATAAAAAGTTGAAAAATGGGAGTTGGGTGGTAGCACAATGGTTAAGTGCATGTGGCGCAAAGCACAAGGATAGGTATAAGGATCCCGGTTTGAGCCCCCAGCTCCCCACTGCAGGGGAGTCACTTCACAGGTGGTGAAGCAGGTCTGCAGGTGTCTTTTTCTCCCTCTCTGTCTTCCCCTCCTCTCTCCATTTCTCTCTGTCCTAATAATGATGCCATCAATAACAACAACAACAATAACTACAACAACAATAAAAAAACAAGGGCAACAAAAGGGAAAATAAATAAATAAATGTATTTTTTTAAAGTTGAAAAATAATAAAAATCAAATTTAAAATAGTAAAAACAGTAAATTTAATTAAAAATATTTCCAATATGAACATTAATTTGTAAGAAGTACATTCAAAATAATTGAAGAAAAAAATTGGATTTATTAATCATTTGGATGGTTTGCAGATTCAAAGGGGATGTTTAAAATGCAGGACTGAGGAAGAGGGGAGCGAGAGTAACTCTGGAGGTCAAGGCAGTCAGATCAACGGAACATTTAACTTCTGAGAAGACAGTTGTAGGAGGAAATGAGCTATGACTATGTGGAGCAAACTGTTGTCCTGATTATGAATCAAATCCCCAAAGCCAAACTATTTGGTTGACCAACCTTGACTTGTGTAATCACTTCTGGAATCAGTTATCTGGGCCCTTTAGAACTGAAAAGCAGCAGATGAGGTTTGCTGAAGTGTAATCATTGGTACATCTAATTGGAGGAAAGGGAATAAATGTTCCTCCCTAAAACCTACCACATCACCTAAAATAAGAGACACCCACCTAACTGTGGACTGCATAATTTTTTTCATTCTTGACAGATAGAATCTGAGCACTGACTTACTTAGTGGAAATTAGCATAGCAAATAGTTTATACACGACACTGCTGTGTCTCTTACTATAACGAAGTGGATAATATGTCAAAGTTAGCAATTCATGCAAGAAGAAAAAAAAATAAATGGAAGAACCCAGACAAGCTAGGTCTAGTAAGGATATCTAGTATCATTATATTGTAGCCCAAGGGAACAAAATGATGAAGTGACCGACAATCTCTATTTCATCTCTCTATTTCCTTCTCATCTCTTTAATTTAAGACAGATATTGATGTTCCTGCTGGAGAAAAATGTTCCTTAAAATAGCTAAGAATCCTCTTCTAACTTCAAATTTACTTTGCATCATTTGTTTCTTGATTCACCAGAAGTTTTATTGCACTGTGTACAAGACACTTGAGCTATTTTTCAGAAGAAAAGGAAGTCTATACAGGGAGTATTAAGGGAGTACATACAGGGCCAAGCAATCAAGTTGATATTTAGAAGAGAAACATCCAAACGCTGAGCAAGTAGGCACTTTATGAATTAATTCTGATTATGGATGATTCTCCTCAACACTTTAAGTATCCACAAACTAGTGAAGGTTATGTATGTATTTGCCATTATTTATATGATGTCAGCACTGAGTGTCCTCTTTCAGCAGCCAGATAAATAAGTCTCCAATTTAGACTTCTCTGTGGAGCACTTTATGTTTGTAGTTGATTGTTTTGATGATATGTCTATAGATATATAAAATTAGCATAAGTATTATAGTCTATATTAATACAATATGTTTGTGTACTATGCTTTTGAGAAATCTGTAACTCCGTGCCCTGAACTTTCAGTATATTCTTTTAACTCCAACTCTAATTCTTTTTTTTTTAAATATTTATTTATTTCCTTTTGTTGCCCTTGTTGTATCGTTGTAGTTATTATTGTTGTTGTTACTGATGTCGTTGTTGTTGGATAGGACAGAGAGAAATGGAGAGAGGAGGGGAAGACAGAGAGGGAGAAAGATAGACACCTGCAGACCTGCTTCACTGCCTGTGAAGAGACTCCCCTGCAGGTGGGGAGCTGGGGGCTTGAACCTGGATCCTTACTCAGGTCCTTGTGTTTCACACCACGTGCACTTAACCTGCTGAGCTACGGCCCGACTCCCTCCAACTCTAATTCTATATTTTCCTCCTGGGATGATTCAGCCTTCTTTCTACCTTTTAAGGATGTCCCTCATCTTTTCATTGCTTTTGTTATTTGCTCTTTATTCACCTATGTTCTTCTTCATAGACCTCATTTTAAATCATTCCACTATTACATCTGTGAAAATGTCTTAGAGTTCATATAAATTCATTCATGTAATACTAATATTTACTAAATATTAATTATACACTGAGCTCTGAGCTAGTGTGGTGATTAAAATGTAATAAAATGTAGACCCTGACACCAGGCATATTTCTAATTATAATTTCTATGCAAGTTCCAGGCAGCTAGAAGTTAGGGGGCTTGGCAAGGGTGCACTGGGTCAGAGCACACATCACCGTAGGTTCCAGTCCTTGGTTTCCACCCGAAAGGGGGAAGCTTCCTGAGTGGTGAAGCACTTGCAGGTGTCTCTCTATCTCTTTCCCCTTTCCCTTTCAATGTCTGTCAACAGGAAAAGAGAAAGAGAGAAATACAAATTAGAAATTTTCTAATTTTCTCTAGTTTTTCTGCCATCTTTTTTTTTTTTTGCCTCCAGGTTTATTGCTGGGGCTCAGTGCCTACACTATGAATCCACTACTCCTGTGGCTATCATCATCATAATCCTTTTGATAGAACAGAGATAAGTTGAGAGGGGAGGGGAAGATAGACACCTGCAGACCTGCTTCACCACTTGTGAAGTGATCCCCTTGCAGGTGAGGAGTTGGGGTTCAAACTGGGGTCCTTACATGGGTCCTTGTACTTCCTACTATGCGAGCTTAACCCAGTGTACCACAGCCCAGCCCCTCCTGCCATCTCTTCGATATTATTATCTTTGTCTTAAAATCAATTTTGTCTGGGTGTTGGTGTAATTATTTCTAGTTCTTTTTTTGGTTACATGGATTTTTTTTTTACTCTATCTGTGTTTTAATCTAAAGTTTAAGTCTTTTGGAGAGAATATATAATTTTATTATAGTTTTTAATCTCTTCACAGTCGCTTCCTTTTAATTAAGGAGTTTAATAATTTACATTTAATGTAGTTAGTACAGCTACAGTCTTGCTGCTTATTTTCTCTGTCTTATAGCTATTTCCCCCTATTCCTTCACTATTTACTTCCTTCAGTAAGATAATAAATAAGTGTGATGTAAATATACTATAATGTGTCATTTTAATTCTTTCAGTGTAACTTTGAGTTATTATTCTAATGAGCTCCTTGGGACTTACAAATAACACCTTAGTTAATCACAAACTAGTCCTGACAAATATAAGCAATTTTAATAAAACACCTGCACTTTATACTGTACAAATTATATCTTTGTGCATCTGTACCCATCAATATATACCTTGTCATCATATTACGCATTATATTATGTGGTTTAAATCAAATTTAAAAAGAGGAGTTATAAACAAAAGCACATTAAAGCTGTCTTTCATATTCTCTTCCATTGACCCCTTCACTGGTGTGCTTTATTACTTTACATATGCATGCAAATTACTGTCTAGTGTCCTTTCATTTCTTTTTTTTTCCCAAGCTAGTTTTTCATTTGTGATCAAATAACGGTTAAAATAATGCAAAATTGCAGAGTCTAGTTCCACATGGCACCCACTACCAAAGCCCTGTGCCCGACCCTCCTTCTTCTTCTAGCGTTTGCCCTTCTTCCGTAGCCAGTCAACAGCATCAGGTTGAGCCTGATGTAAAGTTTCGAGACCTCCTTTGAATCTGGAGAGGTGGCAGTCATTGACTATGTGGCAGTCATTGACTATTGACTATGTCATAGTCTGTCTGGGGCTGCAGGGGCAGTTCGGGTCGTCTCTGGCTCCCCAGCGATGGGAGCATAGCAGCGCACTGGCCATGGCCTGTTCGATAGCGATTGAGGAGGGCCCAATCATAACGTGCTAGGTCAGAGCCGGGTTGACGCTTGCAGGGGTCTGTGATGAGGTGTTTGTTCTTTACCTCAGCTGACTGCCAACTCTGTTTCCAAGAGTCTGGAACAGAGAAGTTCAGTGTAGGCGTAGGTGACCAGATTGGGTGACAAGACGTCAAGCGTTGGACAGGGTGGGCGAAGATATCCGCGTATATTGGCAGGTCCGGTGGAGCGTAGACGTGGGAAATTAACTTAGATGATGCTGCATCCCGACAAATATCTGGCGGGGCGATGTTGCTAAGAACTGGCAGCCATGGAACCGGGGTGGAACGGATGGTTCCAGAAATTATCCTCATGGAGGAATATAATTTGGAATAGACCAAGTGGACATGGGGGCTACGGAACCATACTGGGGCACAGTATTCTGCAGTGGAATAGCATAATGCCAGAGATGATGATCGTAGTGTGGAAGCACTCGTGCCCCATGAGGAGCTGGCCAGTCTTGCAATGATGTTATTCCTCACGCCCACCTTTGCTGCAGTTTTTATGAGATGTTCGTGAAATGACAGAGTGCGATCGAGAGTAATGCCAAGATAGACTGGCTGGGCTTCATGCCGGATTCTCTTATCGCCAAGCTGCACATTAAGCTCACGTGAGGCTGAGGCATGGTGTAGATGGAAAACAGATGATACCGTTTTAGCAGTGCTAGGAATTAGTTGCCATTTTTTACAGTAATCAGATATCAGAGACATGTCTTTCGTGAGTGTTTCCTCGAGGATGTCGAACTTGGATGCCTGAGTTGCACAGCAGATGTCATCAGCGTAGATGAACTTCCTTGAAGAAGTTTCTGGGAGGTCATTGATGTAAATATTAAATAGCATAGGAGCCAGAACAGAGCCCTGGGGGAGGCCACTTGAGACAAGTCTCCATCTGCTAGACTTGTCACCCAGATGCACCCGGAATCTTCTGTTTTGGAGAAGAAACGATATAGTGTTGACCACCCATGGAGGCAGGCATCTTGAGAACTTGACTAGGAGACCACGGTGCCAGACCATGTCATAGGCTGCTGTGAGATCAACAAAGACAGCACCCGTCTTTAAATTCTTCTGGAATCCATTTTCAATGTAAGTTGAGAGGGCCAGGGCTTGTTCACAGGTAGATCTTCCTGGGGGGAAACCAGCCTGGGCGGGTGATAGGAATTTCTCTGTGAGATGAGAAATACATGACAGAAGCAGCCTCTCAAGGAGTTTGTAACACACGGAGAGGAGAGAAATTGGTCTATAGCTGGCGGCCAGTGTTGGGTCTTTCTTTGGTTTCAAAACCGCTATAATCTTCGCACGACGCCAAACTTTGGGCATAGACTCAGATTCCAAGATGTGGGACAGGAATGAAGCGAGCCACTTCTTTGCCGCGGGACACAGGTTAAGAATGAGTTCTGGGGTGATGTTATCATAGCCAGCAGCTGTTCCCGGTTTAACCCTCTTCAAAGCGTCTTCCAGTTCAGACAGTGTAAAGGTTCCAGTTCAGACAGTGCCCGACCCTCCCAACATAGTTCTCACAAAGTCTGAGACAGTTTGTTCGTACCTGTTTTTTGTTATGTTTGCAAGTTCATGTGTTTCAGTTCTCTAGATTGCACATATAAGTGAAACCATTCAGTAGTTGTCTTTCATCTCTTTATCTCACTAACACAATCGCCTCCAGTTCAATCTATTTTGTTCCAAAGGAGCCTTCTTTCATTTCAATTTAAAGAACTCCTTTTTTTTTTTTTTTTTAATTCAGAGATGGAGTTCTGTGTATGTCCTTTCATTGCTCTTTGACTTCTCACTGCTCCAGCTTACTTCTTCATGTATATAGAGAAACACAGAGAGACAGTGAGAGAACCAGAGAGAGGAAGTGACACCATGGCACCAAGGATCACTTCAGGGCAATGACATTTCTTATGTAGCGTTGGGAGATGAGCTTGGTCTGTATACATGGCAAGACATGTGCTCTACTAGTGAGCTCTCTCTAGCCCCTGAAGTGTTTTTATTTAGCAGGACACATGCTAAATAAGCGATACTCACTAAATTCTGTTCTATTAGAAATAATTTTATTTATGTTATTATTTTCTTTTTTATTAGTGATTTAATAATGATTATCAAGATTGGAGGATAACAGGGTTCAGTTCCATACAATTCCCACCACCAGAGAGTTCTGTAACCCATCCCCTCCAATGGAAGCTTCATTATTCGTTATCCCTCTGGGAGTATGGGGTGTCGAAGGTGGAAAATCTGGCTTCTGTGATTGCTTCTTTGCTGAACATTTGAAGTATAACTTTTCCAGATGTGGCGTTATTGATTGACACTTTTTCTTTCAACTTTAAGAAGATATTACTCCTTAAACACTTGGAAGAAAGATACATCATATAAAGCAAAGTAGTCTAGGGGGACCAGCAGGTGGTGCACCTGGTTGAGTGCACTTGTTACAGTGCTCAAGGACCTAGGTTCCAGCCCCCTGGTCCACAACTGCAGGGGGAAAGCTTTGCAAGTTGTGAAGCAGTGCTGCTGTTGTCTCTCTGTCTCTCGTCCTATCTCCCCCAACTCTCTTGATTTCTGACTATCCAATGAGTAAAGATAATATAAAAAATTTTAGAGCAAAATAGTTTGTATGTCATACCTTTATGAACATGAATAATCTTCATATTCCTTAGCATTTCAGTTAGACTCTGGTTTCCTTGAATGTGACATATATACAGTTTGCACTATGTGGGAAATAAAACGTATGTTTAGATTTTTCATTGTTCACCTCAATCACTAGTTCAAACATTCATTCATCAAAGATTACTTGATGATAAGTGCTGTAAGTTTAATAAGCTGCAGACTTACTGACTAGCTATGTGACTTTGGCTAATTTTTTTAATTCCTCTAAGGCCAAACTGTTCTAATGATCTGTAGGAATACGAACACTGATCTCACTGGATGGTCACGAAAATAAAATGAGAATATGTTTATAAAGTTAGGGCAGTAACTGCTATAAGGCTAATATTTAAGAAATGCTTTCTTCCTGAGCTTGTCAATTCTCAAAGCAGGGGAAGCACTTTAAGTCACAATCCACCCTCTCCCACCTGCAATGTATGTCAACAGAGTGCAAAGGGTCTTATTTGATACTTCATCTTATTTTTAAAACATGGCTATGAAATAGTTATTAACATAGTTTTGATGTAAGGCCCTAATACAATTAGGTATTGATTAATAGAAGTAGGTATTAATGTCAGGTATGAACTATTAATTCTCTCTTTATTTAACAGAGTACTGCTATGCTCTAGCTTATGGTGGTGCAGGGGACTGAATGTGGGGCCTTGAAGCTTCAGGCATGAGCATCTTTTTGCACGACCTTTATGCTATTCCCCCCACTCACATACTTTATAAATGTAGATAGCCACCAGTAGTAAAAACTGAAAGTGGCTCAGAGATTAAGTAACTTTCAGAGGCCGCACTGAGTCACTAAGTAAGCTTAAGATTTGCATTCAAGCTGGTAAAATAGCTGATCTGGACAGTAGACAGCTTTGCCATATGCATGACCCAGATTTGAGCCGGGCTAACACTCCATTGAAGGAAACTTTGGTACTGTGGTTTCTTTTTCTCTTTCATCTAAAAATAGAAAAAAAATCATGTTTCCTTCTGGACAGTACTTTTTAAAAAATATTTTATATTGTGATTAATATTTTTTAATTTTATTAATGATTTAATGAGGATTAACAAGATTGTAGGATAACAGGGGTAGAATTCCATACGGTTCTCACCACCAGAGTTCTGTATCCCATCCCCTCCATTGGAAGCTTCCCTATTCTTTATCCTTTAGGGAGCATGGACCAAAATTCTTTATTAGGTGCAAAAGATGGGGAGTCTATCTTCTGTAATTTCTTCTCCGCTAGACAGACATTGGCCGGTTGATCCACAGTACTTAAATCCTTAACTTTTACCCTACTGATACCAGCACTTCTCTCGTAAGATGGTACAGACATAAAATCCTTAAGGAAATCCAGACCAGTAGAAGCAGAGATCATTCCTTGCAATTCTTTAGCTGTAGGAGGCAGGGAGTACTAGAAATGTGAAAAGAGTGAATATTTGATCGTGTGAAATTAGACTCTCACCTTCACCACTGGCATTTTTCCAAGAAGGTTTTGTAATTTGGACAATGCAGAAGTAAATAGGCTTAAAACTACACTGAGATGCTGTGAAATTGAGCCACACAGATAAGGTATGAAGGCATTTATTTATGATTCTGGTAGAATTATTGAAAAGAACATTCCTCTTTAAATTTCTTTTCTCCAGAGAAGGAAAGCAAACCTCAGCCAAAAGATTAAACCAGAAACAATTTAAATACTAGTAAGGAAAGATTTCTTCAGTTCTTTTTTGAAAACTTAGCTCCTATACAGCTTAGTTCTTATTCAATATCAAAGTGTTCAAGAGCAGCTTTTAAAGCATGGGAAAGCCAACCCTTGACACAGATTCTCCCTGTAGACCTCATCTGTGAGTGTCTTCCATTTTCCTTTTAAAATGTTTTATTTTTTTTAACAGCCTTAAAGTTATTCAGTGGAACAGCATAAATAAAGTTTAGATCAGGATTGTGTTTAAGGTATAGAAAGATAGTTAAAAAAAAATGTTGACTCCCTGATGGTTTTTAACTATTAAGACTAAATTTGAGAATGTGTATTGTCTGAAACAAAACAAATCAAGTAAAATTCACTTGATTCTAAAATTGTGAACTTTTGAATATGATTTTCATGTGAAATATAATTCCCCAAGTTTCTTGTATGGATGGTTCCATAGATAGATGGTAAGGAGGCGAGGGCTATCAGAAGCAGTAGATCCAAGTGGGAGGAAGGGGATCAGTCTGACTTAAGACATCAAAGTTGAGGGGTTTAGAGCCAGCTGACTATTACAGGGCTGCAGAGCAGAGGCTAATCTGCTGAGTCAGAGACTGAAGTCAGCAAATTGTGGCCATAGAGAAAAGAGAGTGGAGGAGAGGACTGACTAGGATCCACTTCGTGAAAATTGCAACCAAGGAAGAAGTTAGAGAAAAAGTGAAAACTCCAGCAGGCTTCTTAGTCTCTATGATGTGTTTTGACAATAAGGAGGATTATTCCATTTTGCTAGTCAAGTAACAGCTTTCCTTTTAATATAATATCTGAATAAAGTCATTTCTCTCGAAATATTAAACTCTTATTCACAAGAATTAGGAGTATCTTTATTTATTTCAAAACAAGGTGGCAAAAAGATTACCACACATACTACTTTTAGATAAAAGGTTGAAGTAAAAAAAAAAAAAGTGGAGCCTAACAGATAAGAAAAAGAAATTGTAAAGCAATAAAGAGAATGTGAGAAATGGATAGGACCTGATAGGGAGTAGTTTTGAAATAGAATTACTAAAATATCTTAGAAACACTATTTTAAAAAAATGGAATCTTGCTTAAATAAATAAGACAATAAAAATGAAGAAACAAAAATTTAGCAATGATCTTTAGTGTTTTATATATTAAAATGAGTACAAAGCCCAATAAAAGGAGTAAGAAAAAGTTCAATTTCACTACCTAGTGAAAATTACAAAAAAAAAAAAAAACCATCAAAATAGCTAATGAAACGTACTATTATTTAGATTAGCTGAAACATAGGTAGGAAGAATATACTGACTCACTTAGTACTCATTATTGGATGAAATAGTCACTCAAATCAAATATCCCTGATATATATTAAAGGATTAAGGCTGGGAGACACTTAAAACAGCAGCCTCCTACTTGGACATTTGAGATTTTCAATTTGTAATGTCCCTGCCTTCTTTCCAAGTTTCTTCACCTGAGGTGTAATTACACAGTGATTCCACTAGGCGGCACGCTAAGATCACCATAAATAGGAAGATCGCCCAACTGCTAAAATTGCCCAATAGGCAGCAGCGTTTGTGGGGAAGTGATAACAATTTAGATGGTATTAATTGAAACTTTAGAATTGAAAATGGATATTTACAAACTAGGCAACAAGTGGAAAGCCATGTGGCTTCACTGAATTAAAACTCTGTACTTGGAATCTTTTCTCTTGCTTCTCGGAATCCAGTGCTTCTTACCAACCAGTAAAGGAAACTTGTCAATGGCAATATAAGGCTAGTGCTGAGGGTTGGGTGTTCCTTTTGTTCATATTTACACATAGTAACTGGAGATGCCTTGGCCTACTGGGAGACGCACTACTGCTCCAAAAGGAATTGATAGGAACCAATAGTCCTGCTCAATTATGTACACTGTAGAGACAGCTTCTCTAACAGGCAGTCCCAAAGAAGAGAGATTTTCATATGCCTCTCTCTGAGGTATCTTTCTCCACACCTGATGAAAGATCAGTTCTCATTTTTGTCCCTAATCCCAGGCTCCAGTTCTCACCAGATTTCTATCTCTTTGGTTTAGGCAAAGAAAACAAATGAACAAGGATCTTAAGTCACATTTTGACAACAACACTTAGGAGTCAAAAACTCCTCAGTGACTCGGGATCCTTCTTCACTATAGTCAAGCATCCAGGATGTGTACATGAAATAAAGTAGCATTAGTCAGATTGGAAGTCAAAAAGCCTTGCTTTCCATGATGTTCAACTACTCTCACTCGTTCACTGCATTTACGTCATCGTTCTGGTTTGAGCTCAATCTGCAAGATGAGAGGATTGAAGCAGGAAACTTAACAAATCCCTTCAGGCTTTTATTTTATCTTATTGTGTTTGAGGATTTGGATCTAGTAAGGTAGACCTTTCTGGAAACTCCGGACCAGTAATTGCTTCTGGAGAGTTTCCCAAGTCCCAGCTGCTGTTGTGGAAATGACAAATTTTCTGAAGAGGATTTGTGCCTGAAGGTCTTTTTGGAGCAACTAATTTCTCTCTTTCTTTCTCTCTTCTTTCCTATATTTCTTTCTTCCTTCCTTCCTTTCTTTTTTTGGATTGGTTAGAGAGTTTTATGTATAAAATGAAATGCCAAGATTTATTTATTTATTTATTTTTTCCAAGTGTGCACTAGAAGAATATTAGACAACGTGCAGTTTGCTCTCATTGAAATGGAGCGCAACTGGCTAAACATTTCCCCGCTGGGATGTTGCCATATCAACTACCAGAGCAGCACTTTTGTTTTATAGCTCACTCTGATCCATTAAACTATTTTTAATTTATCACAAGAGATGATGGAGAGGTGAAGAATATATCTGTAAAAAGTGCCAAGAGAAAAATTAAGGTAGGCTATGTGTGGGTTGTAATCATGATCCTCATCAGTATAATAGTAAAAGAAAAGGAAATAAAGAAGTCTAAAAAGATTTTAATTGAGAAGGCAATTTGTTAGAATGTACTATGAAGATCCCATAGTGGGCTGGAAGTCATAGTACTAATATTAGAAAAATCAGTGACAAAAAATAATCCTTTCATAGTCTTCAAGTGTCAATTTTTCTGCAGAGGTCGATGACAGACAAATTATATTTTATTTTAGAAAATATTTAAAATTTTTGTAAACATATTTAATATAATATTTATATTACATTCTATTATAATACTTAATACGTATTATATAATAAATTAAAATATACAAATATTTGAAATGTAAATATTTTTTTAATATGTAAATATTTAGAATATGTAAAATATTTTATAAAATTATGTAAGCTAATACAAATTACATTGCTCCCAGATCACATCAAATCGATGGGGTTTACAGTAATATTTATACCCCTTCCCATATTAGGGAGCTATTCTCTTCCCTGATGCAGCTTTCTGGTCCTTATCCCAGCCATGACATCATCTCCCCAGACAATAACTGGGATCCACCTGCATATCAGATTTCAGGCTCAGGCAAAACAAAACAAAAACAAACAAAAAGAAACACACCAGTATAGCTGTAGGCCCTTTGGAATATAACTAAAATATGCTACTAGCTATCAACAAAATGGAGGGACCCCCCCCCCAATACTTCATCTGCACTATTCATCTGCACTAGGTCCATGATTGTTCAACAATTTGTTTGGCTTTGTATGCTTACTCTCTTTTCAGCCACCAGGTTCCAGATACTAGCATGATGCAGCCTGACTTCCCTGGACAGACAACCCCACCAATGTGCCTTGGAGCTCTGCTTCCCCAGAGCCGTTCCCCACTAGGGAAAGAGAGAGACAGGTTGGGAGTATGGATCGACCTGTCAATGCCCATGTTCAGCGGTGAAGTAATTATAGAAGCCAGACCTTCAACCTTCTGCATCCCACAATGATCTTGGGTCCATACTCCCAGAGGGTTAAATAATAGGAAAGCTATTGGGGAGGGGATGGGATATGGAGGTCTGGTGGTGGGAATTGTGTGAAGTTGTACCCCTCTTATCCTATGGTTTTGTCAATATTTCCTTTTTATAAATAAAAAATTTAAAAAATTACATTGCTTTTAAATAACTATGAATGCTTAAAAAGGACTTCTTTCCGAACAAATGATAACTTTAAATTTGAAATAAAACGTCTGTGTCTGGTAACCTTGTATTAGTCCTGAGAACATGAGTCACATTGTAAGGTGAATCATTTCCTTTTTTTAAAAAAAATGTTTTATTTTTTTACCCGACATCGTAGGCCTATGGAACTTTTAAGAAGTTAGTAAAGAACTAATTGACTGGGTGTCAAAAGTTCCAAATGACCTATATTTCAATGCTATTTCCAAAACTAGTACAATCTAGTTATTACATTAATATACAGCAAATATGTATTAATGCACAACAAATACCTATTGAGATTGTGGTAGGATTAGGAGTGAAGACTACTTAGAGTCTACATACGAAGAACTCTTCTGGAGGAATGGATACCTTCTGGGTTATGTCACTGGCATTTTCACATGCAGATCTGGGAAATGGCATGTCTGGCGGTGAGAGCTTATGTTGGGGGCTGGAAACATAGCTGGCTTTGAGTCATGAAGGAATTTGTCAAACAACACGTCAAACCGTGCTATCGACAGAGGGCTAACAATTTCTGTGGATTAAATGCCTGAATGGCTACAGACTACAGATGGGTAGCTGAGAACAATGTCTGATATATATTTTTAAAAAAGATATTTCTAAAGAGTTCAGGAAGATGAGAAGTGGCTAAATCATTGGATTCTCATGCTTAACTTCTCAAGTTCAACACTTGTCATCCCATGTGCCAGAAGGATATTCTAATGCGCTTGTTCTCACTCTCTCTCTCCTCTTTCATTAACAGATAAATAAATCTTTTATGCTTTCATTGCCACTGGTAGGGTGAAACTTTCCCCCTGCAGGTGGGGACCAGGGGTTTGAACTGGGATCTCTGCACACTGTAATGTGTGTGCTTAATCGGGATCATCACCTCTTTGCCCCTCCAAGGATTGTAGTTTTTAATTTTTTAAAATTTTTTGTTAGTGATTTAATAACAATTAACAAGATCGAAAGATAAGAGAAGTATAATTCCACGCAATTCCCACCACCAGAGTTTCCGTGTTCCATCCCCGCCATTTGGAAACTTTCCTATTCTATATCCCTCTGGGAGTATGGACCAAAAATTTTTATGGGGTGCAGAAAGTGGAAGGTCTGGCTTCTGTAGTTGTTTCTACATTGGACAGGGGCGTTGACGGGCGGATCCATACCCTCAGCCTGTTTCTATCTTTCCTTAGTGGGGCTGGGCTGGAGAGGTGGGTTTCCAGAATACATTGGTGAGGTCGTCTGCTCATGGACATCAGGATGGAATCCCAGTAGTGTCTGCAAGTTGGTGGCTGAAATGCAGTAAGATATAAAGCAGGACACATTGTTTAATAACCAGGAGCCCAAAGGTAAGAAGAAAGCAGATGAAATTAGGGGTCTCTGGGTGGGAAGAAGCTAAGAAGACTATTTTAGATATGTTCCAAGGTTGTCGCCCTAACTTTATTTAAAAACCCCACGGACACAGACAGATAGGGCTCTTAGCACATATAGATATATTGGTTAATTTAAGGATGCATTGGATCGACCTTCTCGTGGTGCATCCCGTGAGTACCCATTCATTGGGGAAACTGACGATCCTTCCTAGCCGACTGAATCCACATGGATCCCAGTCACTTTCAAAGCCAGCAACAAGCAGCTCCTGACAGCTTTCAACCTGACGCTGTTGACTGGCTATGGAAGAAGGGCAAACGCTAGAAGAAGATTTAAGGACAGTCTTATCACCATATTTCAAAACACTGCTTTCTCCTCACGCTTCAGCAGAAGCCAATGAAAAAGTAATGGAATAATTTTCCTCAAAAATTTTACCTTTTAGCATGTTTAAGTATTAAACTCCTATGTAATTGATTGAGGAACTAAAGCATAAGAGACAGAGTTTTACCTTGAGTATTTACACTCAAGGTAAATGTAGAAAGTGACTTCCACGTTAGTCTTTTATGCCTTGACAGCACTGAATCAATGTTATGCCTTTGACGTATTTCAAGGATGGTACCAAGCTAAAAGAGAAAAAAAAACATTCCAAGAGTAATTGAAAGGAACTTGATATCTGACTACAACTAGATCAGCAGCTTTAATTTCTTTGTGCATTGTCATTGGCAAGTTTATTTTAACAACTGGTGGCTATAAAACAGTTTGTAGACACTACTAATAAGAAAGATTTATTTCAAAAGACTGCAGTAGCAGGAAGGCGAGATTTTTCTAAGTGTGGCTTTGTTCCTTTGTTGAAAACAAAATTATAGAGAATATGTTATGTTTGAACGGTTTGAGGTGGAAAAGTGTTTAGGATTATTATTTTTAATCTTTTTTTTAATTTATTGGATTGAGACAGCTAGAAATCAAGAGGGAAGGGAGTGATGGAGAAGGAGAGAGACAGAAAGATACCTGCAGCCCTGCTTCACCACTTGCAAAGCTTTCCCCCTGCAGGTGGGGACTGGGGGCTTGAACTTGCGCATTGTAATGCGTGTGCTCAACCAGGTGCACCACCACTGAACTCAAGGATTATTTAGTAAACTAAACCAGGTTAGTATAGTTAATGAATGAGAAGAGTGACAGATGAGGCTAAGAGGTAAACTCAGGGCCAGAGAGTGGTAGAGTTCAGGACTTGCTTTCCTGGGGCCCTAGGTTTGCTCAACCAAGTATGTCACCACTTAGCTCCATTTTACTTCTTCATAACCTTGTGTTTGTTTTTTTTTTAAATAAAAATTGTTACATTGTTGGATACTAAGACAACACACATAAAGACTTACACACATCTTATTTATTTATTTATTCATGAAGATAGAAGGAGAGAGAGAGAAAGAACCAGACATCACTTTGGTACATATGCTGCCGGGGACTGAACTCAGGGCCTCATGCTTGAGAATCCAACGCCTCATCTGCTGTGCCACCTCCCGGACTATGATGCACACACATTTAACCAACACAGGGCAGCATCATCAATATCACTGTCATCCATGTCCACATTTCCCACTACAGCTTTAGGGACAGTAACCTGTCTGAAGCATCCACATCCTAAGATAACAGTGACTTTAGAAAGGACTTATCTGACACTCTCCTCTCCCTTCTACTCACCAGTTTGTCCTCCTGTCCATTATTTTGCCACCAGGATTACCATAGGGGCTTGGTGTATGCAATATGAATCCTTCACTCCTGGTGGCCATTTCTCCCCCTTTCTTTTATTTGATAGAACGAAGAGAAACCGAGAGGGCAAGATGAAAAGAGAGACTTGCAGACTGGCTTTACTGCTTGTGAAGCTTTCCCTCCTGCAGATGGGAACTGGGGGCTTGAACCCAGGTCCTGGTACCTGGTGTCATGTGAATTCAATCAGGTCCCTCACTGAGACTCTTCTTGAGGAGGTGTTGCTCTTTTCAGAACTACAGTAATTTTCTTGGTTCTTTTTTTGTGGTCAGAGACTTGCTTGTAAGGAGTAAGGCAACACAAATCTGCCTTTTTGTTAATGAAAATCTTTTGGTGTTAGGGTTTATGTATTCACGATTTCTAAAGACTTTGATGAGGTCGATAGAAGCTTCTGTTAAGCATTTAGCTGCGAAGTTTGGGGTTCTTCTTTGTCTTTGTCTTCTTCCTCCTGCAGCTTCCTTTTCTTTTGTCTTTTTTTCAGCTATTTCCTCCTATCCCAGATCCAACAAGTGCTCATTAGTTAATTCCTCAGCTGCTAGATATTTTTCAGTGCCTTAAACACATTTATTATTATTATTATTTTTAGTTTATTGGGAGATTAATGGTTTAAAGCCGACAGTAAAATACAACAGTTTGTACATGTCTAGCATTTCCATGTAGCAATACAACCCCCACTAGGTCCTCCTCTGCCATCATGTTCCAGCACCTGAACCCTCCCACCCCCAACCCGAGTCTTTTACTTTGGTGCAGTCCACCAATTCCAGTCCAAGTTCTGCTTAGTGTTTTCCTTTTTGTTCTTGTTTTTAAACTTCTGTGAGTGAGATCATCCCATATTCAGCCTTCTGTTTTTGATTTATTTCACTTAACATGATTTCTTCAAGCTCCATCCAAGATGGGCTGAGAACAGTGAAGTCACCATTTTTTACAGCTGAGTAGTATTCCATTGTGTAGTTATACCACAACTTACTCAGTCACTCATCTGTTGTTGGACACTGGGTTGCTTCCAGGTTTTGGCTATTACAAATTGTGCTGCTATGAACATAGGTATACACAGATTTTTTTTTTTTTTTGGATGTGTGTTTGGTTCCTTGGGATATATTCCCAGGAGAGGAATTGCAGGGTCATTGGGTAGGTCCTCTTCTAGTGTTCTCCAGACTGTTCTCCACAGGGGTTGGACTAATTTACATTCCCACCAGCACTTCAGGAGACCTTAAACACATTTAGATCAAAGTTGATCGCCATCACAAGCAGTCTTGCTGATGTTTTGCAACCTCTTCATCCTTGGTAAGTTCTTTGAAGTCATGAATGGATGTGTTTAGTGTCTTCTAGATGCTACTCATACACTTTTGGGTAGCATCACCCCAAGCACAAGCAAAGTTTTTATATGCAGTCCTTTCAGAATTATATCAGTGTCTTCGTGTATTCCTTAGTTATGACAATAGCCTGGGCAAAGGTCTTTCTTTGGTAGTAGACCTTAAAAGCTGCCCTAATTCCTTGATTCACTGGTTAGGTCAAAGAGATGATGTTTGGAGAGAGAAATGTCATTTTGAGAATGAAAAAAAAAAAACTCAATAAAAGGAGGATGCCTGTGAGCATTGTCAATAAGAAAAATATCTTGAAAGCTATTTTTCAAATAGTACTTCTGCATTTCACTAGCATAGCAATCCTTGAGGGCATCTTAGAGGAGCTGGTTATCCCTGATTTCATATTTCTCCTATTATACACTGGCACTATGTATTTACTGATATGCTTAAAGGTCAAGATAACAGAATTTTAATGTTTTCTAACACAATCCCAAGCAAGACTGTCATCCCTCCATTTAAAGTTCTACAGCCTACTATTCATTTTTCCTTTTTAATTTTTATTTATAAAAAGGAAACACTGACAAAATCCATAGGGTAGCAGGGGTATAACTCCACACAGTTCCCACCACCAGAACTCTGTATCCCATCCCCTCCACTCCCCTGATAGCTTTCCTATTCTTTATCCCTCTGGGAGTTTGGACCCAGGGTCATTGTGGGATGCAGAAGGTGGAAAGTCTGGCTTCTATAATTGCTTCCCTGCTGAACATGGGCGTTCACAGGTCGATCCATAATCCCAGCCTGTCTCTCTCTTTCCCTAGTGGGGCAGGGCTCTGGGGAAGTGGAACTCCAGGACACATTGGTGGGGTCATCTGCTCAGGGAAGTCTGGTTGGCATCATGGTAGCATCTGGAACCTTGTGGCTGAAAAAAGAGTTAACATATAAAGCCAAAAAAAAAATATTATTGACTAATCATGAAACTGAAGGCTGGAATAGTTCAGATGAAGAGTTAGGGAGGTCTCCATTTTGTAGATAGCTAGTAGGACTATTTTAGTTATATTCCAAAGGTCCCATGACTATACAAGTTTCTTTTTTTTAAATTTATTTTTTATTTAAGAAAGGATAAATTAACAAAACCATAGGGTAGGAGGGGTACAACTCCACACAATTACCACCACCCAATCTCTATATCCCATCCCCTGCCCTGATAGCTTTCCCATTCTCTATCTCTCTGGGAGCATGGACCCAGGGTTGTTGTGGGTTGCAGAAGGTGGAAGGTCTGGCTTCTGTAATTCCTTCCCCGCTGAACATGGACGTTGACTGGTCGGTCCATACTCCCAGTCTGCCTTTCTCGTTCCCTACTGGGTCTCTGGGGAAGCGGAGCTCCAGGGCACATTGGTGGGGTCTTCAGTCCAGGGAAGCCTGGCCGGCATCCTGATGGCATCTGGAACCTGGTGGCTGAAAAGAGAGTTAACATACAAAGTCAAACAAATTGTTGAGCAATCATGGACCCAAAGTTTGGAATAGTGGAGAGGAAGTGTTTGGGGGGGGGTTACTCACTACAAACTCTAGTGTACTTCTGCTTTCAGGTATATATTTTGCACTAGTTTATGGATATGTGTGAACATATGCTCTCTCTCACAGAAACTGGTGTATATCTAGGTTTTGGGACTTTGTTAGAAAGTGATCCACCTGGGATGAAATTAGAGAATGCTATGAAAGTAAAGGTCTCACCCGAGTAATGAAGCTGAAGGGTTGTCATTCCACACCTGAAGTCTCTGGACACAGTCTGAGCTGAAGCATGTTGAGGTGGCAATCATTGAGTTGATTAGGTTGTGATCGGCAGATGCAATATCATTTGATATGGATTGGGAGAGGCATGCGGGAAAGTGGGCCCTATCCTAAGGTTCCAGGACTGGGGGAAATATAGGCTCTTTAGTGGAGATGTGAGGTTCCTGCTGTCTTAGGGTTCAAAAAGACAATGGATAGTTAATGTTATCATCACATTATTTGGTAATTGGGTTAACTCTGAAAAGTCCTTTTGTTAGGGTTTGCTGTACAGTACCCGGTATCTTGTATATAGCTGTGCCACTGGTTGCTTCTGATCTACTTGGTCTAGGCTTTTGAGAGAGTCCGCATATCAAATACACAGCCTATATATATTAAGCTCAGTCTGTGTTTTAAAAACTTCGAGACACACAATTAATTTTCCCCCTCTCATATTAATTAAATAGTGATTTATATGACTACACTTTACTAGGAGTGTACATAAATACCATTCCCACCACCAAAAGATTGTGTCCCATCCACCCACTCACCCCCAACCGCCCAGGTAGCCGCATGTCTACCCCTCACCACAGGGTTTTTACTTTGGTGCCCTACTTTCAATTTAGTCAGATCCTGCTTTTAGTTTCCCTTTCAGATCTTCTTTCTCAACTTCTGTTGATGAGTGGGATCATTCCATACTCATCTTCATCTTTCTGACTTAGCTCACTTAACATAATTCTTTCTAGCTCTGTCCAAGATGGGTCAGAGAAGGTGGGTTCATTGTTTTTGATAGCTGTATAGTATTCTATTGTATATATATACCATAGCTTTCTCAGCCACTCATCTGTTTTTGGACACCTGGGTTGCTTCCAGGTTTTAGCTATTATGAATTGTGCTGCTATGAACATTAGAGTACACACCTCTTTTTGGTTGGGTGTTATGGAGTTCTTGGGGTATAACCCCAGGAGAGGAATTACTGGGTCATATGGAAGGTCCATGTCTAGCCTTGTGAGAGTTTTCTTTCTTTCTTTCTTTCTTCCTTTCTTTCTTTCTTTCTTTCTTTCTTTCTTTCTTTCTTTCTTTCTTTCTTTTTCTTTCTTTTTTTCTGAGCTTGACATCTGATATGCAGGTGGATCCAAGTTATTGTCTGGGGAGATGATGTCATGGTTGCAAAAAGGACCAGAAATCTGGATCAGGGAGGAGAGTAGCTCCCAAATATGGGAAAGATGACAATATAATGTCTCAAACTTTTTAATGCACAGACCATAGGCTGAGTCTTTGAAATGCTGATTCTCTGAAAACTTAGACCAGGGAGAACAGAAGCAACCAGTGGCATTACTCTATGACACAGCTATATAAAAATAATGCCAAATGGCAAAAATTATGGTGATGTTGTACATGATATAGCAAATTCTAACAAAGGTATTTTCAAAGTTAGTCCAATTGCTGAATAACTTGATTAGTATTCATTTTCATAAGTAAAAGTTATCTCAAGTATCCATTCCAAAATAGGGAAGCTTCATATATATTGAAGATATGATCTGACAAGTGGTTTTTCTCAATAATCTTACCTAGACGTCTTTTTGTCATCACTTGCTGATTCTTTCCTATAGTATCTAATACTGATTCTTTAATTATTTACTCAAAACTGACAGAAAATCCAAGAATGTGGCTGAGAACAGTCTTTCAACATGAAGACAATTTTTTTTGCTTTTGTTGTAGTTATGCTGAGGATAGGCTTTTGTATCTGGTTATTACAATTTCCCTCATTGCTCAAATACTCATTTTGCATTCTCATGAGTCCCCTTTCAGTGTAACTGATCCTTTAATAGCATGAACCTGCCACTTTATCCCTGTTTGTCCAAATTGTAGTGATGAGTATGGGACTCCTTCTTGGTTAACAATAACCATCACTGATTTTTCATTTTCACTGTCCTTAGTGATTTTAAAAAAATTTTGTTTCTAGGTCAACCATAATGCTTTTCACTGGAAGCATGAGCAGTGAATTCTATATGCTTAGGAGCCATGAATAAGATACCAGATTAAATCAAACACAAGGCAAATGATACTATCAAGAGACACTGTAAGCATTACATATGAGGCTGCTTCGTG
This sequence comes from Erinaceus europaeus, assembly GCF_950295315.1. NCBI lineage: Eukaryota > Metazoa > Chordata > Mammalia > Eulipotyphla > Erinaceidae > Erinaceus > Erinaceus europaeus. Next base: position 172,639,331 of record NC_080162.1, on the reverse strand, counting down.
TCAGGTTTGTCCTGTTTGTTTTTTTCCTTTTGTTGCCCTTATCGTTGTTGTTATTGCTGTTGTTGTTGTTGGGTTAAACAGAGAGAAATCGAGAGAGGAGGGGAAGACAGAGAGGGGGAGAGAAAGATGGACACCTGCAGAGCTGCTTCACTGCTTGTAAAGCGACCCCCCCCTGCAGGTGGGGAGCCAGGGACTTGAAGCAGGATCAGCTTTTTGTCATGTGCGCTGCTGCCTGGACCGGTTTTGCTTTTTTAACCGAGCACTGTTCAGCTCTGGCTTATGGTGGTTCAGCAGATAAGATGCATTGGATGCATTGGGATGCATTGGATCGACCTTCCCATGGTGCATCTCCTGAGTACCCATTCATTGGGGAAACTGACGATCCTTCCTACCTGACTGAATCCACATGGATCCCAGTCACTTTCAAAGCCAGCAACAAGCAGCTCCTGACAGCTTTCAAGCTGTTGGTCCTGCTCTTCAAGTCCTCCAACTTAATGTTGAGGGGCTGTCCTTTGACAAACGCAATCTTATTGGTCAACTGGCGATACAGCATCAGGCAGATGCTATCTGCCTACAAGAAACACATATAATAGTCAATGAAGCTGCTCGATTCACCATCAGAGGATTCGATTTAATATGCTATAATCTCCATCCTAAACACGGCCGAGCCATCTACACCAAATCTTGTCTTGAGGACGTTTACCACACGGCCTCTTCGACCTTCTACGACTCCATTACTATTGGAACTATTCAGCTCGTCAACGTATATAAGCCTCCCAGTGCCTCATGGGATAATGAGGTCCTGCCTAGCCCGAATCACCCAGCCATTTACGTTGGAGACTTTAATAGTCATCACCAAGACTGGGGATATTCCTCCACTCGTGCTGATGGCTCTATCTTAGCTGACTGGGCTTAAGCGAATGACCTCTCCCTATTATACGATCCAAAACAGCCAGGCTCTTTTCACAGTGCTAGATGGAATAAAGACTCGTCACCCAACCTGTGCTGGATTAGCACAGTCAATGGCCAAGCCTTTCCCGCTACGAGACAAGTTCTCAAGATCTTCCCACACAGTCATCACCGCCCAGCTATCATCCACATTGGTCTCCAGCTCCCACTGTTTCTGTGCTCAGAGAAACTAAGATGGAACTTTCGGAAAGCAAACTGGCGTCTGTTCAGTGATCTTACCAACAAATCTATTCCTGCAATTCCAATTAACTCTATCACCTGAAGATTCCTACAGGCACTTCCGCCAAGCCATCTTCAAAGCAACTTCCCAAGCCATTCCTCGTGGGAGACGTGCTAACTATACGCCTTGTCTTTTTTTTTTTTTTTTTTGGAGTTAAGAGTTCCTTTACTTCTTTTTCTTTTTTTAAAAAATTTTTTATTAAGAAAGGATTAATGAACAAAAACATAAGGTAGGAGGGGTACAACTCCACACAATTCCCACCACCCACCCCCTCCCATGAACGCCTTGTCTTGATGCTAAATGCGAGCAACTACTAAAGCAGTATGATGAGTCGGGCGACCCAGATGTGTCTGACCATCTCATTGCCTCCCTGGATGCAGCACGCTGCCAAGCCCGCTGGCAACAACTCACGGAAAGTCTGAATTTCACCCACTCAAGTAGGAAGGTCTGGAAGCTTCTTCACAGACTGGGTGCCGGTAGCCAACCCCCTCCCGTCTCCCATCCTCCTGTATCTCCAAACTCAGTGGCCAGTCACCTAACTCAAGTTGGACGTGCTAAGATCAACCCAGTCTGGAAAAGAGAAATTTCCCACGAGTGGTCATCCCACTTCTGGTTATCTTGTCCATCTCCAAAACTCTCTCCCTTTACACTGTCTGAACTGGAAGACACTTTGAAGAGGGTTAAACTGGGAACAGCTGCTGGCTATGATAACATCACCCCAGAACTCATTCTTAACCTGGGTCCCGCGGCAAAGAAGTGGCTCTATTCATTCCTGTCCCACATCTTGGAATCTGAGTCTATGCCCAAAGTTTGGCGTCGTGCGAAGATTATAGTGGTTTTGAAAACAAAGAAAGACCCAACACTGGCCGCCAGCTATAGACCAATTTCTCTCCTCTCCGTGTGTTACAAACTCCTTGAGAGGCTGCTTCTGTCACGTATTTCTCATCTTACAGAGAAATTCCTATCACCCGCCCAAGCTGTTTTCCACCCAGGAAGATCTACCTGCGAACAAGCCCTGGCCCTCTCAACTTACATTGAAAATGGATTCCAGAAGAATTTAAAGACGGGTGCTGTCTTTGTTGATCTCACAGCAGCCTATGACATGGTCTGGCACCATGGTCTCCTAGTCAAGATCTCAAGATGCCTGCCCCCATGGGTGGCCAACACTATATCGTTTCTTCTCCAAAACAGAAGATTCTGGGTGCATCTGGGTGACAAGTCTAGCAGATGGAGACTTGTCTCAAGTGGCCTCCCCCAGGGCTCTGTTCTGGCTCCTATGCTATTTAATATTTACATCAGTGACCTCCCAGAAACTTCTTCAAGGAAGTTAATCTACGCCGATGACATCTGCTGTGCAACTCAGGCATCCAAGTTCGACATCCTCGAGGAAACACTCACGAAAGACATGTCTCTGATATCTGATTACTGTAAAAAATGGCGACTAATCCCTAGCACTGCAAAAGCGGTATCATCTGTTTTCCATCTACACCATGCCTCGGCCTCGCGTGAGCTTAATGTGCAGCTTTGCGATAGGAGAATCCGGCATGAAGCCCAGTCAGTCTATCTTGGCGTTACTCTCGATCGCACCCTGTCATTTCACAAACATCTCATAAAAACTGCAGCAAAGGTGGGCGTGAGGAATAACATCATTGCAAGACTGGCCAGCCCCTCATGGGGCGCGAGCGCTTCCACACTACGATCATCATCTCTGGCATCATGCTATTCCACTGCAGAATACTGTGCCCCAGTATGGTTCCGTAGCCCCCATGTCCACTTGGTCGATTCCAAATTATATTCCTCCATGAGGATAATTTCTAGAACCATTCTTTCCACCCCGGTTCCATGGCTGCCAGTTCTTAGCAACATCTCCCCACCAGATATTCGTCGGGATGCGGCATCATCTAAGTTCATTTCCCACGTCTATGATTGACCGGACCTGCCAATATACGCGGATATCTTTGCCCACCCTGTCCAACGCTTGATGTCTCGACGTCACCCAATCTGGTCCCCTATGCCTACACTGAACTTCTCTGTTCCAGTCTCTTGGAAACAGAGTTGGCAGTCAGCTGAGTTAAAGAACAAACACCTCATCACAGACCCCAGCAAGCGTCAACCAGGCTTTGACCTAGCACGTTATGATTGGGCCCTCCTCAATCGCTATCGAACAGGCCATGGCCGGTGCGCCGCTATGTTCCATCGCTGGGGAGCCAGAGACGACCCGAACTGCCCCTGCGGCCCCAGACAATGACCCACACAGTCAACGACTGCCACCTCTCCAGATTCAAAGGAGGTCTCGAAACTTTACATCAAGCTCAACCTGACACTGTTGACTGGCTATGGAAGAAGGGCAAATGCTAGAAGAAGAAGAAGCAGATAAAAGCCTGGGACTTTGAAGCCTCAGGCATGAGAGTTATCTTTGCATAATCATGACGCTATCCACCCCCAACTCTTACTGGGAAATTGAAATTTGGGGACCACTTACATATATATGTTTTGTTAAAAGTCATCATATCAGCATGTGATTATAGTTAAGAACATAAATTTGTTTTAGCAAGATCAAATCCCTCTGTTTCTATAAGTGACAAAATCCATTTCAAAGCCATTATTCTTAGACCTAAGGTCAATTACCTTCTAATATTAGACAGCTGCACTAAACCAGATAGATGAAATAGCTGAGAAGCACGTACTCTAGATTAATATGTTTTGAATGGTGGTTATTCTCCATTTAGGGGGAAGAGAAACACATTTGCTAAGTGTTATTGAGAATTAAAAAAAAATAGTTTTGTCATGATTGAGTCTTCAGTGCTCTGGGCTAACGCTTTCAGATAGAGGTAGATAGGCAGAAAGGAGTAAGGGAGTGAGTGAGAGGGATACTGCGGTGCTGAAGGTCCCTCCAATGCAATGCAGTTGTGCTGTTGGCAAAGCAGGCACACTATGCATGTGATGTCTTTTGTCAGCCTGTAAATTTTGCTTTCTTTTTATTTATAAAAAGGAAGCATTGACAAAACCATAGGTTAAGAGGGGTAAAATTCCACACAATTCCTAAACCAGGGCTCTGTATCCCATCCCCTCCCCTGATAGCTTTCCTATTCTTTATCTCTCTGGGAGTATGGACTTAGGGTTGTTATGAGATGCAGAAAGTGGAAGGTCTCGCTTCTGTAACTGCTTCCCTGCTGACCATGGGAGTTGACAGATCTATCCATACTCCCAGCCTGCCTCTCTCTTCTCTAGTGGGGCGGGGCTCTGGGGAAGTGGGGCTCCAGCCTGCGAATTTTTAAAAGGGTAAGTTAAAAGAATTGTGTATGCATGTCTTCTGTTTTGTTAAACATTTTTATTAATATTGGTTACAGCTGAAGGACACTGCACCTATTCACAAAGACTTAAAATGATCAGTAACATAAAGTGCAAACTGAACATGAAAATCCCAGACTCATTCCACACCTGTGAACACAGCAGTTTAACATAATTCAATTTACAATAATGGTAAGGGTAAGAGGAAAACAGCATAGAAACTGGAGGGGAAAAATGGCAGTCAATATGTTAACAAAATCTCTTTTGTTATACTGAAAAGAATTATTAAATGAATATTGGAAATAAAACAAATTATAAAAGTTAAAAAAAAGCAAACCGTAAACATAAATAACTGTGCTTTATTTAATGAACAAGAATGTTTCCTTACTTATTCTAAACATTAAATACAACTCTTTGAATCCTCTTTTACTCCAAAGAACCAAAATTTGCAGGTGAATGGTTCACTTAAACAAATAAAAAACAAGGTGTCCAGGCGGTGGTGCACCAGGTTAAAATCACACAGTACGAAGTGCAAGCACTCGCTCAAGGATCCCAGTTCAAGGGCCGGGCTCCCCACCTACGGGTTAGGGTTGATGGGGGTGGGGGGGTTGCCTCACAAGTGGTGAAGCAGGTCTGCAGGTGTCTTTGTCTCTCTATCTACCCATCCCCTCTCAATTTCTCTGTTGTATACAATTAAAAATGAAAAATGGCTGACAGGAGCAGTTCCTAGTGCTGGCCCCTAGTTGTGGTGATAACCCTGGAGGCAAAACAAACAAACAAAAGGAAATGTAGCATATGAGATCTGGAATTTAGCAAAGATTATCTTGCACTATACTGATTAATATAAATGATTGTTCTTTTTGGTTATTTTAAAAGTCTAGAATATTTCAAAGCGAACAAGTAGACTCTTTATATTCTTTTCTTGTCTCCCAGGAGAGTAAAACCTATTTCCACTCTGGAAAATATTCTGAGACAGATTATACATGTACATTCTGAGATTTAAACCTTTTTTGGTATTTTGGTAAAAGGTAGTCTCTTTTTAGATCAAAGGTTAACAACAAACAACCAATGGATTTGTTAATCTATATCAGCAGAATTTTTTACAACCACATCTTAATATATACATCAAGATACTGATAAACTTTTAGATAGTCAAAAAGTTGGAGATGAAACTGTTACTTTATTTTTCTAGTAAGTTTCCCTCAGGTTTTAGAAAGCATATATACTTCTATATGACAACTGATATTTCAAAAAGTTAGATTATACTGACTGTTGACATCTAAATGCAAAACATAGAAATAGAAAGTAAATGAGTTAACTATTAAAAGTCAAACAAGGCACTTTCAACATCTATAGAGCAGAAACAAGCAGTTTTTTTTCTTTTTCTGAAAAGCTGACTTACAGATCACAGGGAACTTGTGTAAAGAGTAAAACAGTAAAGGCACTAAATAATTCTTTTTCCTAACTCCAGTTATTAAAAAAAAATTACCAATTAAACTTGGCACAAAAGAGTTGAATTATCACAAAGTGCATCATTTGGCTAGATACAGTAGAATGAAAATCAGCCATAATGTATTATAGCAACAGATTCCTCTATACAGAAGTAAAAATGCAATGCCAGGAGTTGACATGCTTAAGAACCTTGTAGTCATATGGCTTTAATTTTAATTTTTTTGTATTTGCTTATAATCTATAATATATTCATGAAGGAGAATGCCTTGACTAGCAAAAAAGAGGTAGTGGTCTGAAAGAGGCAAACTCATTAATTCTATTGGTAGAGATTTAAGATAAATATATGTGGAAAATTAACAAATATAATATATTATAATACACCATGATGCTAAGAGTATTTTGATACTAATAAAATAGTTCTATAAATGAACACTATTTTATTATTTCACCTATGTTATTATAGTCTTAGAAGTAGTTTCCTTTGGTACTAGAAACTTTTCTTCTTTTAAATAGCAGTAACACTCTAAATAGTATTTTTTAAAGATAGGAAACATGTCAATATTTAAAACTCAATTCAACTTTACCACTGATTTAAACCACTAATGAAAATATACTAGGTCAGAGATATATAAAGATATGTATAGACTATATAGTAACATGCAATTAATCTCTACTTAGTTGATGTTGACTGTGAAAGTGCACATACTTGCACACACAATGACTTGCTTGCACACACATACAAGGTAGCTTGGAGCAATCTGCCAGCACGATGCCCAATTTCTGCAGGGTGCTGAAGAATGTGGGACTTGATAACAGAACTCTAGGAGTTTTTCAGTGTATTACAAAGGTTGTATAAAAGACAACTGAAAGCAGCAGTGAGTAAGTTTCCTACCACAATAACTTTTTTCTTTATGTAAACTTTATACATGTGCATTCTTGGTGTTTCTGGCAAATGTCTTTGTTTTCCTTTAAAATATATGCCATTCAATTCTACATTTGTGAACATGTAAAAAACAAACAAACAATAATGGAGGGAATAGTGGTGTTTTAGTCTTCTTCAGGATTATACGCCACTTCTGCTACTTCTATCTCTGACACAGAATTCCCAGGTTCACTAAAATTTAAGCATGGCTTATGATCAGGTCTGCAAATAGAGGGGGGTGGGTGGAGAAACATCGGTTAAGAGACTGAAAGTATGCTATTCATTTCACTAACATTTAAAAATATTTTTGCCTTAAGTATTTAGATCCTTAGTAAAAAGTTATTAATGGGAAATGTTCAAATACTCAATCAGAAATTCAAATTTAGTGTATGTGTTTGGGTTGGGACTGGATCAACTGGGTGTGCTAGCACCTGGCCCCCAGGGTGGGACTGGAACCAGGGCCTTGCACATGCATGACCCCCCTCTCTAAACTCTAAGTCACTTTCCTCAGTCATACAAAGAGACAGAGAGTGGAACGTTCCCTCCATCATCGCAGCACCTTGTATGTGGTGCCAGGACTCAGACCTAGGCCATGTGCTAGGATGTACAGGTAAACAAATCAGTGAGATAGAAATTCAGTATTTTACTTGCTATTGCCATAAGACAACTTTGAAGGTTATTTCTGAACTTTCCATTGTCCCAATTACTATTTATCAATGGAAATTTAGTTTGTAATTTTATTTACTTATACAAATTGTGTTCTAATCATTACAGCTTAACCTCTCACTAAAGAAACAGTAATCACTTTGAATTTACATGCAGCAAAAATTGTGTGCTTTCAAATATACCAGTTTCATCATTATTATAAGCTAGGCAGGATGGCTGCTACCATTTTCTGAATGGGAGAGTAACAATGAAGATTAAAGTAGTTTGTCAAGATGAACAAAGATCAGTGGATTAATGGAGTCTGAGTCCTATTATTTAACACACAACTTCAAAATAAATTTAAGTAAGGACAACAGCGATAGTTACCATAAAACCTGGGTGCCAAAGGTTCATATTTAGGAAAAGTCTAGAATACTAGTCTTGTTTGCTCACCAAATTCATGATAGGACATTTAGCTCAGGAAAAATTCTCAGTATAATAGTATGATTATCTTATCCAGTTATTCAGATCATTAGGCTATAGTAAACTAAAGGTTACATATATATACCTAGATTCTTGATCTAAGATATCTTCATCAACCTCAAGTGCAGAGGACTCCATCTTTGTGTTATGCCCATCTTCTGTTCTCAATACACGCAGAGATTCCTCAGATCCTAATGACAATGTCCTAAAAGTAAAACACAGTAACAATTTATTTTCTATGACTAAAAGATACTATTTTTATTGTTATGAGGGCATATAGCATTAACAGTCTTCAGCTGTTAGGTCCTAATGGGCTTGTATAGCTCACAGATTATTTACTCTGGTATAGGGAAATGAGTACTCACAATTGATCTTAAATTATTTTAGTTCAATTCACTATATTTTGATGAAAAGGCAAGCTATAGTTTTTTTTTCTCCCTCCCCCCAGCCCCTCTCTGGTATTTTTTTCTTTTTCTTTTTACTGGGGGATTAATGTTGTAAAGTTGAAAGTAAATACAATAGTTTGCACATGTGTGACATTTCCTGTGAATAAATTATATATCTTAAAAGACTTATCTCTTTATGAGAGAAAGAGAAAGACAAACCCCTGGATACTAACTACTCTCGAATATATGATGTTGAGGTATGAACTTATGATTTTATGCAAGCACGTTCTGAGCTTTACTTGCTAAGTTACTTTCTGGGCTGTAATTAATAATATCTTATGCAGGGCAGCTTGCTCTGGGTTCCCCACCTCACTAGCCATTGGGAGAGGGAGGGTCAGAGCGGCCCCCCAGGGGTCCCGGGCAGCTCAGAGTGCTGAGGGCGATATGGGCAGGGAGACAAACATTCAGTCATCCCTGGGAAAAGCCTTGGAAGGCAGTTCGTTTATTGAAAGGAAAAGCAGATATATATATAGGCCATAACTCGGGGGGCAAGGTTTGGGGTATCCAAGCACAAAGCAAGATAATCCATAGTTACATTTTTACCGACAGACTGTTTGATCATAACCTTTACAATGTACATTTTTCCAGAGGTAAATTGCAGGCACTTTAAAGAGTGGGGAAAAGCTGAGCAATGTTTGCTGGAGTTTTAAAGTTAACACAGTAATCCATGGTTTTTAATTAAAGAAGGAAAGTGGGGGGAGGCGGCATATGTACAAAGGCGCCTATGTCTGAGGGTCCAGCCGTCATAAATTCCAGAGACTGGAGGAACCAGCCCTTCTCTGGACCTAAAGGGAGAGTTGGGAGTCAGCCCGCTCAGATCTCATGGAAATAATGGCCTGGGCATTCGGGGACAGTGGGTTTATCCTCCAACAATCTTCAAAAAATTTGTTATATATGTTTTTTTTTAAAATTTTTTTAATTAATTTTATTTTTGAGAGAGATGCAGAGAGAGAGAGAGAAACACCAGATCACTGCTCAGCTCAGGCTTATGGTGGTGCGGGGGATTGAACCTGGGACTTAGGAGCCACAGGCATGAGAGTCTGTTTGCATAACCATTATGCTGTCTCCCCCGCCCCAAAACTTTGTTATATATGGTTTACAGTAGACACAGTTGTTGGTACATGTAAAAAATTTCTGTGAAATTCTGTGAGTGTTCTCTCATCTCCAGCTTAGATTCTTTTTTAAAAAAAATTTTTTTTTAAATATTTTATTTTATTTATTCCCTTTTGTTGCCATTGTTGTTTTATTGTTGTAGTTATTATTGTCGTCGTTGTTGGATAGGACAGAGAGAAACGGAGAGAGGAGGGGAAGACAGAGAGGGGGAGAGAAAGATAGACACCTGCAGACCTGCTTCACCGCCTGTGAAGCGACTCCCCTGCAGGTGGGGAGCCGGGGTTCGAACCGGGATCCTTATGCCGGTCCTTGTGCTTTGCGCCACCTGCGCTTAACCTGCTGCGCTACAGCCCGACTCCCTCCAGCTTAGATTCTATTCCACCAGCACATACCAGGACCTGAAATGCCTCCCACTCCCCTCCAGAGTCCATTACTTTGGTGCAATATGTCAAACCCAGTCCAAGTCTTGCTACCCGTTTTCCCTACCTGTTCTTGCTTCTCAACTTGTGTCCATGAGTAAGATCATTCCATATTCATCCTTCTCTTTCTGGCTTATCTCATTTAACATGATTCCTTCCAGCTCCACCAAGATGAGGTGAAGAAAGTGAACTGTTACTAGCTGATGAATTCTTACAACAGATGGATGGCTAAGCAAATTATATATATATATATATATATATATATATATATATATATATAATTTTTTTTTTCTTAGCCACCCATCTGTTGCTCCCAGGGTTTGGCTATTAAAAACTGTGCTGCTATGAACATAGGTATACTTAGATCTTTTTGGATAGGTGTATTTAATCCAGGAGAGGAATTGCTGGGTCATAGGGTAAGTTCATTTCTAGCCTTCTCAGAGTTCTCTAGTCTAATATCTTACAGAATAGACAGAAGTCTATTTCCCTCTGCTTCCCATGCAAATGTTCAGCTACCTATGTATCCCAGTCTGTATGGAAACACACCAGGAACTATGATCTTTACAACTGGAAATTTCTTAGATCATATTAGAATAAAATGGCATTTAACACAGAGTATTAATAGTTGAAATTGACTTAAACTGCAAATAGCACAGCATACCTGAATCTGTTCTCTAGAGTGTCTATGTAAAGCTGTTTTTCTCTGAGCATTTTCTTCAGTGATTCCAATTCTTTTTGTTTTTCAAGTAGTTCTTTCTGAAAACGGTAGTTTGTCTCTTCTAAAGTTTCACAGAAAGCCTTAGACAACAAAACAAACAACACATGCAGAAAAAGAGTAAAATTAACTACTTGCCAAGAAAGCTGCTTTGTATAACCATTATGTTGTCTCTCCAGTCCTGATTTAATTTTTATTTTAAGTTAATGGTATCCTCTTCTGTTGGGCTCTGTAAAGTTTTGTGGGCCAGAGGAATAGCTCACTAGGTAAAGTGCCTGCTGTGTCATGTAGGAGGTCCAGGCTCAAGTCCCTGCATCACATGAATGTCCCATGGTACTGGGGCAACTCTGGTGCTGTGGCCTCTCTCTCTCTCTCTCTCACTGGGGTAACTCTTGTGCTGCAGCCTCTCTCTCTCCCTCTCCCTCCCCCCAATATATAGTATCTCTATCTGAATGGAAATGTGCTCCAGAAACAATGAAACCAAGCATATGAGAAGTCTGAATCATACATAACAAACAAACAAAACTAAAACAGAAAACAGAAACAAAGTTACTGGTTTTTCTCCCAAGTTGGACAGCTATTTCTCAGTCTACTTGCATGTAGGTATTCATCAGCATTTTGTCATTGGTTATATACTGACTTGCTTTATAAGACATCCTTGAGCAATTAAATTTACCGCTGTCACATCTGTTATCATATATACTACATGCTATAAACTAATTTTTTAAAATTAACTTCCAGCCCAGACTTTCCCTAAGTACAGACACTTTTGCTTAATCATATGCCAGTAGTCCTCTTCAGTTAAATGGATTGATGGCAAAGTCAAACAGAAAACAGTTCTGAAGAAATATTTGCTCTACTATCTTGTCATTCAACCCCCTATGAGGCACCTTAGATTACTGCATTGTCCTGATTTTTGTGGCTCCAGGGTAAGCCACTCTTCCCATTTTTCTATTCCTTTCTTTCCCTTACTGCCTCATCAACATCTCTTGTGTTTTGTCATTTGCTTTCTATACTTAATACTCTCTACTTTAGAGCTTAACCAAACTGCAATACTGACAAATGAACTGGTTTACCCGTGTTCACTTTGGCACTCTTCCAAACCAAGCTAGTTTTCTTAAAAATAGTTCTGATGATATTACATGATTTAATAGTGCCTGAGGATGAGGTTAAATATGTGACCTTGGCAAATGAGGTACGTCAGGATATGAAATATGCCTCTTACCACAACTTCATAGCTTGCATTATTCATGGCTGCCTTCTCCTAGTTCTCAGAATATCTTATGTTCCCACTAACTAAACCACTTAGCTCCCCAAATATTTGTTTTTATAGTTGTGAGGACAGAAAGCATATCATTCAGTGGCATGCTATCTTACCTAATTATAGGCTGAAAATTAAGAACATTCTCAGATTTAAAAATTCAACCATATTAACAACATTCTGAAAAAAAAAAAAGCACAGTCTTCAACTATCACACTAATAAAACCGAAGACATAAGAGAATAAAAAAATAAATGAGCCACATATAATTTCCACTGGTAACAATATGGGTGATTACACAAACTAAAGCCTCCAGCTACAAAACACACAGCTAAAATCTCAGCTTTTAAAGTAACTACAAGAAGAAAAACACAACAGTAAATTTCCTGGCAAAATGAAATGAAATTCCATTCAGATGTTTGAAGACAACCAACCTTCCGAGTGGAAGAAGGGGCAAGGGAAAATGACATTTTGGTAATGCTGCAACCTTAATACTAGTGAGGTCAAAACATGTTGAGTTAGAAACATCTAGGGGTTTAGTCACAAGAAATGAGGCAGAACAAAGCAAGGGTTTGAAGAGCCAAGCCATTAATAAAAGTCATGAGTGTCTTGAACACATCTATCATAGTGAAATGAGACATTTTACCCATGTGTCAAAAACTGTACTATAACTCACTAATACTGTCCCTCCTCCCCCCCCCCCCCCAAAAAAAGGAAGGCATTTATCAACATAAGGATGCATTCAGAAAGATGATCTCATCCTGCCTTCTGAGAGGTAAATTCTTTCCTGAAGTATCTATAACCAGGAGACAAAATTCCATTTGGGCTTTGACTCTGAATCTATGCTATCACAATTAGAAATACCTATGCTGAGAAGCTAGCATAGAAAATGGCCCAGGACCAATGTATTTTTGTAGACACAAACAGAAACTTCTTCAGAGTGACATATCCTCAACTGTGGTTGTATAGACTTCCTATGTACCAAGCTGTCATCAAAGTGAACTTACAATCCAAAATGATAAATACAGTATGACATAATTATACTGCAGGACTAGAATTTCATAACCTCCAAATAACATGACTATAGGGCCATAAAGCATGAACATTAGAGTATTTTAAAAGCCACTATTAACTTGACGCAAACAAAACAAAATATCAAGATCTGAAAAATATTGACAGTGACATTAAAATTCTATTTATTTATTGAATAGAGACCGAATCAAAAGGGAAGGGAGAGATAGAGAGGGAAGCTTTCTCATGAAGCTTTCTCTTCCTTCAAACAGAAACTGGGGACTTATGAACTGGCCAGCCCCAAAATCTTAATATAGGTATTAGATAGGAGAGGGGACCAGGTGGTGGTGCACTGGTTGAGTGCACACATTAGAGTGTACAGAGACCCAGGTTTAAGATCTGGTTCCTAGCTGCAGGGGGAAAGCTTTATGAGTGGTGGGACTGTGCTTCAGGTATGTTTGCCTGTCTGTCTCTCCCTCCCACCCTCCCTTTGCATGTCAATTTCTCTCTGTCTCTATCCAATTAAAAAAGAAAGTATTAGAGTAAACATGTATGAACACAACAGTAGTAGTGACTGAAAGACAGAATAAGAAGATAACTAGTATGTGACTGAAAGACAGAATAAAAACATGTTTTTACAAGTAGTGACTGAAAGAATAAGAACATAACTAGTATGAAGCACAGAGAGATGGAAATGGATAGCATGAAGGAAAATTTTAAGACAAATAGAAAAGAAAACAGCAAATGCACACACACACACACACACACACACACACACACACACACACACACACACACACAGTAAATTTGTTAAAGGTGGCACAATACTTCAAAGCACTGAAAAAAATGACTATCATGTAGTATTCTAGACTCATTTAACCAGACTTCCAAACTGAGAAAAAGATAAAAAAAAAAAAAATCAGGAATCAAGGTCCAAAACATCACTAGCAAACATTTACTGAAAATATTCTAAGACTTTAGGCAAATAACTCTTATAACAGAACAAATGTTGCAAAAGGATAAACCATATAAGGCATGAAAAGTGATAGAACAACATCACTAACATACTTAAGCATTTAAAAAGACAAAGAAGAAGGAGAAGGAGGAGAAGAAGAAGAAAAGAGAAAAGGGATGCACAGCCCAGAAGAAACATTTGCAGGGGGAGGGCTCAGGTCCTGAAATTTAATGACAGAGGACTTAGTGGGGGTTGTATTGTTATGTGGAAAACTGGGAAATGTTATGCATGTACAAACTATTGTATTTTACTGTTGACTGTAAGCCATTAATCCCCTAATAGAGAAATAAAAAAAAAATTTTAAATCATATATCTGATAAAAGATTTATATTCAAAATACTCTTACAAGTCAAACCCTTACAAGAAAAAAAAAAAAAGCTAAACCAGAAATTGTGAAAAAACAATTCATTAAAAAAAGAACATTTTAAAAAATATACAAAAAATGACGACCTAAAAATACATTAGGGAAATTGAAATTAAGACAGTAATAAAAAATACTACACATACAAGAATGGTTATTACCCAAGAAAGGTAGTATCAAATGCTTGTGAGCATGAAGAAACTGAACTCTCGTATTTGCTGCTAGTATTGCAAAAGAGTATAGTTATTTTAGAAAACACTTCCATCCTGATTTCCCTGGGCAGTTGAACTCACCTATGTGTCCTGGAACCTTACCTCCCCAGAACCCTAATCCACGAAGGAAAGATAGAACTAGGCTGTCAGTATTCACGTACAAAGGAGAACTAGGCTGTCAACAAGGGAGAAGCAATTATAGGAGCCAGAACTCCCACTTCCTGCATCCCATAAAGAATTTTGGCCCATACTCTCAGAGGAGGAGAAAATGTTAGGGCAAAGATGACTAGAGGGTTCTGAAACCCACTTCTATCAGGACCCAGAGAAAGAAGATGAAAAAAAGGAAGGACTTTCAGAAGTAGAAGGCAGAGTCACAGAAAAAAAATGGGCAAATAGATATATAAATGGAATTAATAGTCAACCCACATCTGTGACCTTGGGAAGAATTACTGCAGTTTCCAATGAACAGGGACACAGAACTCTGGTGGTGGGAATGGTGTGAGATAATTATGTTATCTCATAATTTTATAAATCAACATTAAATCACTAAGAAAATTAAAAAAAATAAATGTTATTTGTGACATAACAAGACTACTGCATTCTTATGAACTGACTCAGAAATAAAAAGCGTGTTTTGCAGGGTTATCTCTGATATGATCTCATTGCTTTTTATTTCCGAGTGGTTTCCAATTGTATGCATAGTCCACATTTTGTTTCTACTGTTTATCAGTAGTTGAGGGGGCATTTGGATCATTTTCTACCTTGGGCTACAAACTCTCTCTTCAAAGGCCTCACATGCAACATGTTTTCATTTCACTTGAGTCAGTCCCTAAGAATGGAATAGTTTTGTTATGTCACTAATCATTTATTTTTGCATACTAAATATTGTATATACTGATAAGCACATATGTAGTAAAGCTTTTATATGTATAAAATCATTATTATTATTATTTTATTATTTTTTTATCAGAGCACTGCTCAGCTCTGGCTTATGGTGGTGTGGGGGACTGAACCTGAGACCTGGGACTTTGGAATCTCAGGCATGAAAGTCTCTTTGCTAAGATGGCACCTTGGAGGCAGCTGCTGGCAAGAGCTCCAACTAGCAGAGGCCTATGACCTAGGATTCACTGGATAGAGTAGGATACCGGGCAGTCAGCAGGAGGGTGAATAAGGGATCCTAAGTGTGACACCAAGGAGGGGTCCTATAGCTCATTCTTGGGTTAGAAAACAGAGGCCAGGAGGTAAAAGAAAAGAAACCTTGTGATTATTTCTGAAGCTCACCCCTCCCCCCACACCTGCCCAGGGGGCTGGGCAGCCTCTCTTAGCTGGCATCCTGCTGAGCTACTTTCTTTACCAAGATTCCTGACTCACCAGGGGTATTATTCCAATCCTTTTACTTTTTGCTTTCCTTCTCTTTTTTTCTAAGTGAATGGAGCTCTATTTGAGTGACAAAATATCTGACCAATCAGAGCCTCAACCCTGCCTGGGAAAGACTACCTGGAGGTTTTTTTTTTTTTTTCTTTTTTTGGATACTTCCTACAATTGGCTGTCTTTGCTTAGGCTGCTTGAGCAAATCTGGAGCCCTCCAAGCTGCAGACTTAGTTGTTGGATAGTATGCCAGCTCCACCTGGCTTCTGCTTAACCATATGCCTATATAGGGATAGATTTAATCCCATTCAAAGCTTTGGATATTTACATAAATCACTTTTACATTTACATAAAGCACCACACTCCCTCCAGGGCATTGGTGGTTTAGTGGTAGAATTCTCACCTGCTCCACCCCCTCTCCTTGTCACACCCTGATCCTCTCCTTGTTACACCCTGATCTTCCACCAGTCACTTTTCGCTCCACCCTCTCTATATCACATCCTGTTTCCACCCTACTTGGAGAGTATAAAAACAGCTGCTCTTCTGATTAAAGACACTTGGAAATTGCTTTCCGGCTCCGAGGGTTCCAGAGTGTATCTCCTGCGAAGTTAGTGCGGTGCGAGTTCCTGATCCCTCTCCCACACAGCAGCCTAGATCGGCTCCAGTTGAGTTCTCTACAACCCAGAGAGCACTAGCTTGGGAAGAAGCACCCTCAGGCTATCCCGGCACTTAGTGTTAGGGTTTTTTACTCTATTCTACTTTATTATTACTGATATATATGAGTCCCTCCCCCCCTTCTTTAGGTTGACCAAAATTAACTGTTATTGTTTTTTCCATTGCTAGGTGACAGGGTACCCTATCCACTGTGAGAGGAACTTGGTTCACTCTACCTCTTCCTTCCACTCTCCTTTTTCCCTCCTCCTAGCTAGTTAGGAAAAAAAAAACAACAACTTCTTTTACTGCTCTTTTTTTTTTCTTGTCTTCTTTTGCTCTCTGAATTCACTGATACTCGTTTGTAAATTATTTTGGGGAAGAAATCTGACTCAGATTTGCCTGTGTGTGCATGTCTTCTCTACTTCCCTTTACCCTCTTGCTATCCCAAGAATTTACAGTGGACAGTAGATTTGCATAATTGTCTATTCTCCCTTTTCCTTTTTTCCTTTCTCTTTTTCTTTTGGATTTGGTTGCTACTTTTTCTTGGACTGGAGGTGATGTTTGACTAACTGGCATTGGTTAAACTGCATCAATCCTTGCTTCAGTTAATATCGTAATTTCTGAGGTTGGTGACTGCATTTGTCATAAAGGTATTTAGTATAGTGTGGCATGTACTCAAAACACAACAACTGAAGAACAACAGAACAGAAACATAAAAAACAAATCAGTAAAAAAAAAAAAGGTTAAATCAAGAGCAAATAAAACTGCTACCACAATGAATCCAGACAGGAGGCCAGAAGAAACTTCAAATCAGTCAGAAGTAACTATAGATAAGAAAAGTATTCAAGCAATAGTAAACCTAATAATCACAGAAATGAAGACAACTCTGGAGGAAAGGGCTATCAGAATTAGGGAAACAACAGATGAGACCCTCAAGGAAAATATTAACTACCTCAAGGTAATTAGAGAACTGAAAGCTGAAATAGCGCAGGACAAGCTATTATTATAACAGAACTGAAGAAAGAAGCTGAGGGAAGGGAAAACAGACTAACAGAAGCAGCAAACAGAATTAGCCAGATAGAGGATGAGCTAGAGAAAACAAAGAAAGAGATAAAAGAGCTCAAAAAGACATAGAGAAACACTGAAAACAACAACAGAGACATATGGGATGATCTCAAAAGAAATAACATTCGTATAATTGGCCTACCAGAGGAAGAAAGAGAGGAAGGGGAAGTAAACATTCTAAGGAAATAATAAAAGAAAACTTCCCAGACCTGAATAACAGAAAGGACAATAAGATTCAAGAGGCCCAGAGAGTCCCAAACAGAATCAACCCAGACCTGAAGACACCAAGACACATCATAGTTACAATGAAAAGAAGCAAGGATAAAGAAAGGATCCTAAAGGCTGCAAGAGAAAAACAAAAAGTCACAGGGGAAAACCCATAAGATTATCAGTAGACTTCTCCACTCTGAAAGATAAAGATCACACTCATAAACAGAAGTTGATAAAGAGTAACAGAAATGGAAACACAAAGCAGGTTATAGTAGGGCACCAAAGTAAAACCCTTGGGTGGAGGGTGAGGGTGGATGTTTGGCTTCATGGGACAGGGGTGGGGTGGTGGTGGTGGGGTGGGACACAGTGTTTTGTTGGTGGGAATGGTATTTATGTACAGTCCTATTAATTTGTAGTCCGATAAATCATTAAGTAATATGAGAGGGGAAAAACTGATTGAGTGTCTCAAACTTTTAAAATCACAGACTGAGTCTTTTTAATACATAGGCTGAGTCTTTGATATGTTGACTCTCTTAAAAGCTTAGTCCAGGGAGTCGGGCGTTAGCACAGCGGGTTAAGCGCATGTGGTGCAAAGTGCAAGGACTGGTGAAGAATCCCGGTTTGAGCCCCTGGCTCCCCACCTGCAGGGGAGTCACTTCACAGGTGAAGCAGGTCTGCAGGTGTCTATCTTTCTCTCGCCCTCTCTGTCTTCCCCTCCTCTCTCCATTTCTCTCTGTCCTATCCAACAACGATGACATCAATAACAACAACAATAACTACAATAACAATGAAAAACGAGGGCAACAAAAGGGAAAATAAATAAATATAAAAAAAAAATAAAAAAAAAAAAAAGCTTAGTCCAGGGAGAATAAAAGCAACCAGTGGCATAGTTATATACAAATAATGTCAAAGGACATAAAATATGGTGATGGTGTGTATGATACAGCAAATCCCAACAAAGGGATTTTTCAAAGTTAACCCAATTGCCAAACAATGTGATTATTGCAATAATTATCTATTGTCTTCTTAAACCCTAAGACAACAGGACTCTCCCACTTCCTCTAAAGAGCCTATGTTTCTCCCAATCCTGGAACCTCTGGGGTGGGGCTGACTTCCCTGCATGTTTCTCTCAAGTCATGCCAAATGATACTGCATCCGCCAATTCCAACCTAATCAATGCAACAAGTACCATCTCAGCATGCTTCACCTCAGACTGTGTACAGAGACATCAGGTATGGAATGCCAACCCTTCACCCTTATCACTTGGGTGAGACCTTTCCTTTCATGGTATTCTCTAATTCCATTCCAGGAGGTTCACTTCCTAACAAAGTCCCAAAACCTAGATATAATCCAGGTCCCGTAAGATAGAGCATATGTTCACATGCATCCATAAATTAGGGCAAAATATATACCTGAAAGTAAAAATACACAACAGTCTTTAGTGTCAGTTCATAATGAAAGTGTCCACTTAGACTCAGATACCCTCCTCACCTACTTCCTATTACAGTTCTCTCACTCACTCCAAAGCTAACCTTATCAAAGCAAGGACTGCAAAAGCTGAAGGGCAAGAGACTGGCATACTTTAATGATGACTCTTTAGTCACTGTCAGGCCATTCCACCAGCTGGGGCCCTAATTGGGGAGTCCTGAGACTCCCAAACAGACATGATGGGCCTATAACTTGAATAAATTGCTGTATCTCCATTGTTACCAGTCATTTCTATCAGGAACAACAAAATAGACCCCTTTGTGGGCCCCCATAGGACCCTGCCCTCAACTTGGATCAACAATGGTAGAGAATGTTCCATCCTCCAAAGGGAGGATGGACAACATACTCTATGCTACACCTGAGGAAGATGGGTTGATACTGGGGCAGCTTGGAATGTTCCTACTCATGACCACAGAATAGAGGGATATAGAGGTCACACAGGATCCTAAGCTAATTATGGGCCCCACATCACATCAAATCAATGGGGTTTATAGTCAACAATATTTGTACCCCTTTCCTATATTAGGGAGCTACTCTCTTCCCTGACCCAGCTTTTTGGTCCTTTTCCCAGCCATGACATCATCTCCCTAGACAATAATTAGTATACACCTGCATATCGATTTTCAGGCTCAGGCAAAAAACAAACAAACAAAAAACTAGTATAGCTACAGGCCCTTTGGAATTTAACTAAAATAAGCCTACTAGCTATCTACAAAATGGAGGAGCCCCCCCCCAACACTTCATTTGCACTATTCCAGCCTTTAGATCCGCAATTGCTCAACTATTTGTTTGGCTTTGTATGTTAACTCTCTTTTCAGCCACCAGGTACTTGATGCTAGAAGGATGTGACCAGACTTCCCTGGACAGACAACTCCACCAATGTGCCTTGTAGTTTTGTTTCCCCAGAGCCCTTCCCTACTAAGGAAAGAGAGACAGGCTAGGAGTATGGATCAACCTATCAACGCCCATTTTCAGTGGGGAAGTAATTACAGAAGCCACACCTTCAACCTTCTGCATTCCA